>NC_057797.1:778191317-778216442 GCF_018294505.1 Triticum aestivum | reverse complement strand
AAAGAAAATAATGGAAATGTCAAAAAAATAAAAGAAAATAAGTTTCTCATGTGATATGTGGTCTAGTTGTTGGAAAATTTGCAAATGTGAATTTTGACTTTATTTGCAAAATCTCTCTGAAATTTGTAAAAATGGGCATAACTTTTGCATACTAACTCGGATGAAAAAGTTTTTTATATGAAAAATCATCTACTCGAAAAGTTACATCCGAATTTAACTGGGGAACCCTGTTAAACATTTTCAAAATCCTCAAAAACCTAATAGAAAAAAGTTACGGGGCTTTTAAGATCTAGAGTGGAAAAAATTGAAAAATATTCAAACAGTGGGCAAACTATGGTCAAACAATGGTCAAACTAATTATTCTAGAATATTAGTGTTACTAAATAATTATTTTAGTTATTTCAATTTTGGTCAAATCTGGTCAAACTGTGGTCAAATTGTGGTCAAACAATGGTCAAACTAATTATTCAAGAAATATTAGTGTTACTAAATAATTATTGTTTTTTAAAACAATAGTTTCAAACTCAAACAGTGAAATGTGTCACTTCATGCTCAAGCAAAATTCCTGAAGGTTAATAGGATTGACATCTTACTATTGTCAGGAAAACAACAAGTGCAGACTTGGAGCGAGGGAGAATAGAACCCGAAAGTTAAGCGTGCTCAGACTGGGGAGTGGGAGGATGGGTGACCGTTCGGGAGGTTAGATGATTTGGAATGATGAGGGGTGATTAGAGGATAAATTGAGAAGTGATGAGGGGTGGTGATTACAGACTAGAGGTTAAAATAATTCAGAAATTTGAAAATAAAAAAATTTCAAAAAAAAATCCAAAAAAAATCATAAAATTTCCTTTAGTCCCGGTTGGTGTTACCAACCGGGACTAAAGGTGGAGCTCCACGTGGCTGCGCCCTTTAGTCCTGGTTCTGGATTGAACCGGGACTAAAGGGTCAGGGCATTAGTACCGACACTTTAGTCCCGGTTCAGGAACCGGGCCTAAAGGCCCTTACGAACCGGGACTATAGGCCCTTTTTCTACCAGTGTATGTTTCTGCTTTGCATAAAGAATGCCTTACCTGCTGCTATCTTCTTCATATCCTCCAACTCTCGGAGAGCCTTTTGGGCTTCGGCCTTGGTAGACTTGGCAGTCTCAAGGGCCGTCGTGAGCTCGGACGCTTGGGTCTTTGACTCAAGCTCCAAACTCTCATGTTTCTTCATGAGAGCCTGAAGCTCTTGCTGCACCTCGCCGACCTGAGACCCAAGTTTCTCTCGCTCGGTGCGCTCCATGTCCGTTTTCTTTTCGGCCTAGGACAACGCCTGCTTGAGGGTCGCCACCTCTGTTGTGGCCCCTACAATAAGCAGTACAATCCTGTTATTTTTTGCAATCACGCCTCTCTATAGGCACCTTTTTATAAGGTATTTCTTACCTTCTTTCTCCTCGAGCTGCTGCTTGGCACGGCCGAGCTCTTGCTCGGACCGCTCGAGTCCCTATTTTAGCGTATCCACCTCCGCGGTCAGTGCGGCGGTGGCTAGCAGCGAAGCCTGCATACGCATATTGACTTCTTTATTATTAGACTCCTGCTAAATTTCATAGATCCTCTATTCGGCTTTTCTTTCCGAACGCCAAACAGAGCATCAGGGGCTACTGTCTATGCGGTAATATTTTTACATATTTTTACTTACCTCGAAGCCTGTTAGGAGGCCAGCGCAAGCTTCATTCAGCCCGCTCTTGGCGGAATGAACCTTCCGGATCACCGTACTCATAATAGTACGGTGCTCCTCGTCGATGGAGGCACCTTCAAGCACCTCCAGCAGATTGTCCGGCGCCTCCGGTTGGACGGAGGCTGCCGGCTCAGAAGGCTTGCTCCTCTTGGAAGGAGTTCGCCTGCCGCGGTCCGGAATTGTTGAAGATTTCGGCACGGTGTCCGGCTTAAGGCCGGACTTGGAGCCCTGGGGGGTCTTGTCCCCTTCACTCCTGGGGTCCGGGAGGTCGCCTTGAGGCTCCTCCAGGACCACCTCCTCCTGCCCTGGAGCTTGTTGCGACGCCACTTGGGCGTCATCCGCGGTGCGGGGGGAGACAGCGGGCGGAACAGAGTTCACGTCCGATGAATCCAGGGAGCCGCTTGACGACTCGTTGAGTGCGGCCCAGGGCGGGCTGCATGATTATATTCGACATTAGGGGAAGCTGTGCAACAAAAGGAATATCATGAGTTACTCTGGTATCTGAACACTTACGATTTTGCCGGACGCTTGGCCCTGTCCGGCCACTCCTCTTCGCCCTCTTCGGCGTCAGGGGCGTAGTCCGGCGGAGGGGTCTTCCTTTTCCTAGACCCCTCGGCCTCCCCCGTTGGGGCGGCCTTCCTCTTCTTCCTCCCTCCACTGGAGAGGGAGAGTCTTCTTCTTCCTCCTCCTTGTTCTCGCGGGAGGAGGGCGCCTCGGACTCATCAGATGACGAGTCCGACACCACCACGTTGCGGGCACTTTTCGAGTCCCCGTGGTCTTCTTCTTCTTGACCTTCTTCTCTGGCACCACATAAGGCGCCGGGGCCAGCAGCTTCACCAGTAAAGCTGGGGCTGGATCTTCGGGCAGCGGAGCCAGACAGTTAATCGGCTCGGCTATCACCCGCCAAGCCTGTCAAAGGAAAGGGAGTTCAGATCCCGCATAGTGTGAAACTATGAAAAAAGGCTTAACATCCTGTGAAGGGTGTAGATGGCATACCTTGCTAGCGTGACGCTGCGAGCTGTATCCGCGGTCCTCGAAAGCGGATGCGGGAGCCTTGGCGCCCTTGAATAGCACCTTCCAGGCGTCTTCATACGTCGTGTCGAAGAGCATGTTGAGGGTTTGGTGCTGCGCCGGGTCGAACTCCCACAGATTAAAATCCCGTTGTTGGCACGGGTGGATCCGGCGGACGAGCATAACCTGGATTATATTAACAAGCCGTACTGGCTTGTTCACCAGGGACTGGATGCATGTTAGCAATCCGGTCACCTCTTTTTCATCACCCCATGACAGGCCCGTCTCTTTCCAGGACATAAGCCGTGTGGGGGGTCCGGATCGGAACTCAGGGGCCACGGTCCATTCCGGATCGCGTGGCTCAGTGATATAAAACCACCCGGCTTGCCATCCCTTTAGGGTCTCCACGAAAGAGCCCTCGAACCATAGGACGTTGGCCATCTTGCCCGCCATAGCGCCTCCGCACTCCGCCTGGCTGCCACGCACCACCTTGGGCTTGACGTTGAAGGTCTTGAGCCAGAGGCAGAAATGGGGGCGGACGCGGAGAAAGGCCTCGCACACGATGATAAACGCCGAGATGTTGAGGATGAAGTTTGGAGCCAGATCGTGGAAGTCCAGGCCGTAGTAGAACATGAGCCCCCAGACAAATGGGTGGAGTGGAAACCCTAGTCCGCGGAGGAAGTGGGGGAGAAACACGACCCTCTCATGGGGCCTTGGGGTGGGGATAAGCTGCCCCTCTTCGGGAAGCCGGTGCGCGATGTCCTTGGACAGGTATCCGGCCTTCCTTAGCTTTTTTTACTTTACCCTCCGTAACGGAGGAGACCATCCATTTGCCTCCCGCTCCGGACATTGCTGGAGAAGGTTGAGGTGGGATGTGCGGGCTTGGGCGCTGGAGCTCGGGTGCGCGAGAGATGGATATGCAAGGGAGGAGAAGGCGTAGGTAAAAAGGGTGGATCCTTATCCCCTTATATAGGCGGATGCGGTTATGCATCCCCACCTACTTAATAAAACTTGCTTGCCTCCCGAGCGCCGTGATAAATGGCGCGGTTGGGTTACCCACATCCGTATTGATGAGAATACCGTAAAAAGGGTACACGATCTCTGCTTTTACAAGACGTGCCAAGGAAACCGCCTCGCAAAACATGCTGAGGAGGAAAAGTAAAAACGATTCGAGTAAAGGACTTGGTTGTGGTGTGATGGCGCACTGCAGAATACGTCAGCAGATTTGATTTGTGTTAATATTATTCTCTCTATGGCAATATGTGGAAGCTTATTTTACAAAGCTGGACACTACTCTTGGTGTTTACAATCTTCTATGAAGGACTTGGAGGAGGAACCCGCCTTGCAATTCCGAAGACAATTTGCGCGCCGGACTCGTCGTCATTGCAGCTTGGTTCAGGGGCTACTGAGGGAGTCCTGGATTAGGGGGTGTTCGGGTAGCCGGACTATACCTTCAGCCGGACTCCTGGACTATGAAGATACAAGATTGAAGACTTCGTCCCGTGTCCGGATGGGACTTTCCTTGGCGTGGGAGGCAAGCTTGGCGATGCAGATATTCAAGATCTCCTACCATTGTAACTGACTCTATGTAACCCTAACCCTATCCGGTGTATATATAAACCGGAGGGTTTTAGTCCGTAGACAGCAATCATACCATAGGCTAGCTTCTAGGATTTAGCCTCCTTGATCTCGTGGTAGATCTACTCTTGTACTACCCATATCATCAATATTAATCAAGCAGGAGTAGGGTTTTACCTCCATCGAGAGGGCCCGAACCTGGGTAAAACAAAGTGTCCCCTGTCTCCTGTTACCATCCGGCCTAGACGCACAGTTCGGGACCCCCTGCCCGAGATCTGCCGGTTTTGACACCGATACAGGGTAATAGTCTCAGGATGATGTTTATTAAAGAACAATTGATATCTAAGCTCCCCTACCATATTCTTAACAATAAAATCATGTGCCACCATACTTTTATGATCTAGATAAACACGGGGTAGCACTTTTTCTTCCTTCTCAGCATGCCTAATAGGTATGTTAAAATGTGCGGCTAGGCGTGTGGCATAAATGCCTCCAAAGATGGGGCCCTTAGTACGGTTCATATTTAACTGTCTAGCAATAATACCGCCCAAACTAAAAGTGTTATCACTATATAAACCTTGGAGCAGAATAATTAAATCAGGGATACTAAGGTTTCCAGAATTTCCACATCCAATTAAACAACGACTAGCAAATAATGCAAAGTAACGCAAAATAGGAAAATGTATGCTAGTGATTCGTGCATAGGAAACCTTCCTGGTTTCTCCTACAGTGATATTATCAATAAATCCAGCCACATCATCATGATGTGGTTCTTCTGTCTTGCCCTCAAAAGGGACTAAACAAATCCGACAGAAATCATAAAGCGACATCTCCTTAGGCTCATCACATAAATGAAATTCCACCGTGGGTGGTGAGTTCCTAGGATAAAAATAAAAGTTTTGCACAAAGGTATTTGTGAGTAAGAGATACTGATCGCATTGGTCGTGGAGGAAAGCGGTGAGGCCTGCATTGTGGGCCAATTCATGAAAATCTTCATAGATACCGGCTGCTCTCAAGAAATCTTCAGAAGGCCATTCACACGCCCGAATCTCCGAGGTGCGTGGCAAATTATACTTAGGCT
This sequence comes from Triticum aestivum, assembly GCF_018294505.1. NCBI lineage: Eukaryota > Viridiplantae > Streptophyta > Magnoliopsida > Poales > Poaceae > Triticum > Triticum aestivum. Next base: position 778,211,056 of record NC_057797.1, on the reverse strand, counting down.
TAGGTGCCTTTTCCTTTGATCTTTGGCTTGATGAGCCCCTCAATAATCTCCTCATCATTTTTCTAAAACAATCTCAAATTTTTAGTAACTTCAAAATAAAAGTAAACCAAACTCAATTAAACTGATAGCAACTACTCCTACAAGTGCCTAGAGCCTATATCAAGCATTAGAACTACTAGGAACCATATAAATTTGGCATGCAAGCTCAAGAACATGGTCACCTATGCAGCACAAATTTGCAAAGAATAAACCACTATAACAAAAACTAATTGGACCAATGGAGGAGTCACATACCAAGGAACAATCTCCCCAAGTAGTTTTGCGAGAGGTGCTTTGAGCAAGGATATCGAAAATCACAGCAAAAGTGGCTGCAACTCGTGCTTGAGTTGGTTTTTCGGGTTTGTGTGAAATAGAGGAAGAAGATGGGTGTTGGAATAAGTGGAGGAGGGCCACCATGGGCCCACGAGGCAGGGGGCGCGCCCTATAGGGGGGGGCGCCCACCACCCTCGTGACCAGGTGGCAGCTCCTCCCGCGGTAATTTTTGCACAGTAAATCCTCAAATATTCCCGAAAAATCATATTAAATTGGCATGGCATTCTGAGGACTTTTATTTTTGGGATATTTTTATATTGCACGGATAAGTCAGGAAACAGACAGAAAAATACTATTTTTACTTTATTTAATATGAATAACAGAAAATATAAAGAGGGTACAGAAGTTTGTGCTTCTAGTTTCATCCATCTCATGCTCATCAAAAAGAATCCGCTAACAAGGTTGATCAAGTCTTGTTAACAAACTCATTCCGATAATCATGAAACCGGAGAAATTTCGAATAACACTAAGTTACCTCAACGGGGATATGCACATCCCCAATAATAAGAATATCATATTTATTTTCGACAGTGGGAAGAGGAAATTCAAAACCTCCAAATATAATCGATGGAATTTTTCCAATAGAGTTGATACTATGAACTTGAGGTTGTTTCCTCGGAAAGTGTACCGTATGCTCATTACCATTAACATGAAAAGTGATATTGCCTTTGTTGCAATCAATAACAGCCCCTGCAGTATTAAGAAAATGTCTTCCAAGAATAATAGACATACTATCATCCTCGGGAATATCAAGTATAACAAAGTCCGTTAAAATAGTAATGTTTGCAACCACAACAGGCACATCCTCACAAATACCGACAGGTATAGCAGTTGATTTATCAGCCATTTGCAAAGATATTTCAGTAGGTGTCAGCTTATTCAAGTCAAGTCTACGATATAAAGAGAGAGGCATAACACTAACACCGGCTCCAAGATCACATAAAGCAGTTTTAATATAATTTCTTTTGATGGAGCAAGGTATAGTAGGTACTCCGGGGTCTCCAAGTTTCTTTGGTATTCCACCCTTAAAAGTATAATTAGCAAGCATGGTGGAAATCTCAGCTTCCGATATCTTTCTTTTATTAGTAATGATATATTTCATATATTTAGCATAAGGATTCGTTTTGAGCACATGAGTTAATCTCATACGCAAAAATATAGGCCTAATCATTTTAGCAAAGCGCTCAAAATCCTCATCATCCTTTTTCTTGGATGGTTTCGGAGGAAAAGGCATGGGTTTCTAAACCCAAGGTTCCCTTTCTTTACCATGTTTACTAGCAACAAAGTCTCTTTTTATCATAATGTTGATTCTTTGATTGTGGGTTATCAAGATCAAAAGCAGGTTCAATTTCTACATCATTATCATTACTAGGTTGAGCATCATCATGAACATCATCATTAATATTTTTACTAGGTTCATGTTCATTACCAGATTGTGTTTCACCATCAGATATAGAAATATCATTTGGATTATCAGGTGGTTCAGCAATAGGTTCACTAGAAGTTTGCACAGTTCTATCATTTTTCTTCTTCTTCTTTTTAGAAGAACTAGGAACATCAATATTATTTCTTTGAGAATCTTGCTCGATTCTCTTAGGGTGGCCTTCAGGATACAAAGGTTCCCGTGTCATTCTACCAGTTCTAGTAGCCACTCTAACAGGATAATCATTTTTCTTACTTTTTTTGCGGGAAATCAGAGAGCTTTTATTCATTAAACGCATTCTTGGGACAGTCAGCCAGTAGGCTGGTCACCAAGAAGCTAGGGGTATCATCGTGCCAGCTTTCCGTAACATTCAATGTGCAAGCGCGCTTGGCACATAGATGCGCCGGAAGGTTCGCCGACCGATTTACATGCTGAATATCGAAAGAAGAAAAAGAAGTACATAGCTCTCCTATTTCTAAAAGTAAAGGAGCCACAACAGACCGAGCATTGTGGCGAGTTTGCCAGAGCTTCACCAGCTCCAAGCAGTCGACTTCCATAGTCACTTGCGGGAACCCTCGAAGACAAGCGAATCGGACTCCATCTCGCAAGGACAAACACTCCATCATCAAGGGTCCGAAACCCCCATGTATGGTTTGCACCATGAACCAAAAAGGGCCGTAGAGGAGCGAGCCACTCCTCCAGCACCACCCCGCCCTTCATCAAAGTTTAGGGTCTCCATCGGTTGTGATTTTGATCATACCCTCTTCCGGGGGTCGCCAGCCGTGACCCGGGAGAATCATAGTGTCCTTCCGAGGCAGCTGTAAGAGGGAGATTGCTTCCTTGATGGATCTCATGGTAGCTGAGGGATCCCTCCCCTCATCGCCATGTTTGATGCGGTTCCTTGAATGCCAAATAGACCACATTATGGTAGTGATCTTGGCTCGACTGTCTGAAGAAAACTGTGGGTGACAAGTTACATCTCGCGCCCAAGTATCTGAGTGTAGGGGAGGCAGGCGAAGGCCTAGCCACGTCCACTCCTCTTCCCAGAAGCCCTGCGCATGTGGGCAATGAATTAGCGCGTGCTTCAGATCCTCCTCCATGGAACAGGACACTTTGCACTGTCGAGCATCTGCAATATGTCTGTAATTAAGTGTAGCTTCATCTGGGAGTATGCCACGCAACACTCTCCACCAAAAAACTCTCACTTTGGGAATAACCGGTAATTTCCACAGAGATTTCCACAGCTGTTGGTCGTCCGTTGAAGCTTCGGTAGCCGCCCTTTCCTCTTGAGACAAAAGCTCAGACTTAGTCACTAGAGCGCGGTACGCCGTCTTAATAGTGTAGTTCCCTGATTTTTCAAATGCCCATGCAAGAAAATCTTCACCCCCGCCCTGCCTGATCGGGATGTTGAGAATGGCAGCGGCATCCTGGGCGGTGAAGGTGTTCCTCACCACTTCATGTTTCCATGACCAAAGATCACTGTCAATTAAGTCCGACACCCGGTCGATGGTTGTACCTGCAGGCCTCAGAGTCGGTGTCATGGAGACCGTGCCCGGTATCAATTTATCCTCCCATACTGAGATGGTGGATCCGTCTCCAACCCTGGATATTAGCCCAGTTTTTAGGGCATTCCTTCCTGCCACGATTGCCCTCCATGTGGCCGAAGCTGACTTGGGTATTGTGGCATGCAAGAAATCCGTGTCCGGAAAATACCGGCCCTTCAGAACTCGAGCACAAAGCGAGTTTGGGCTGGTAATAAAACGCCAGCTGTGTTTGCCCAACATAGCCAGATTAAAAAGATGTGGGTCACGAAACCCCATCCCTCCCTTGCACTTCGGTGTAGCCAACTCTTTCCAGGACACCCAGTGCATTGCTTTTTTGTCAAGAGAGCTACTCCAAAAATATTTTGCCATGGGAGAAGTTAAACTCTTGTAAACTTTCTTGGTGAGGAGGAAAGTGCTCATGGGGTAAGTTGGAATAGATTGTATGACAGACTTGAGCAGTGTTTCCCTTCCCATGCAAGCAAGCAGCCTTTCAGACCACCCTTGCATCTTCACATGAGCTCTCTCGCTGATATGGTCGAAGGTGCCACTAGTGATCCGACCAACAGCAGTAGGGAGCCCAAGGTACTTCTCGTTGAATGCCTCTCTCTGGATATTCAGTGCTGATTTCAGTGCTTACCTGACAGTATCCGGAGTATTTGTGCTGAAATATATCGAGCTCTGCTCTCGATTAATGCACTGTCCCGAGGCGGCTCCATATATCCTCAAGATCTCGTTCAATTGTGCCGCGCTCAGAGTACTTGCATTGATGAATATTAAGTTGTCATCTGCAAACAACAAGTGAGAGACCCAAGGTGATCTATAGCTCACTCTTAGTCCTCTATTAATAGTTCCACCATTGTAATATTTTAACAACGAGGAAAAACCCTCCGCGCATAGCAGAAAAAGGTAGGGGGATACTAGATCACCTTGTCTGAATCCTCGAGTTGGCGTGAAGTAGGGGAGAAGTTCGCCATTGACCCAGACGGAAAAATGGACAGAGGTTACACACTTCATAATCAGGCGAATGAATCTGATGCTGAAACCGAGGCGAGATAGGATTGCCTCAAGATAGTGCCACTCGACGCGATCGTAAGCCTTCATCATGTCCAGCTTGACCGCACAAGAGAAATTCTTGCCCTTCTTTCTTCTCCTCATCGTATGTATGCTCTCATAAGCGACTAGCACATTATCTGTGATGAGACGTCCGGGAATGAAGGCACTCTGTTCTTCACTAATGATTGCGTCCATATTGCCTCGCAAACGGTTTGTGATAACCTTTGCGGCAATTTTATAGAGCACCGAGCATAGAGCAATAGGACGATACTGGGAGATCGACTGCGGGTGCCGTACCTTGGGTATAAGTGTTATGGAAGTGTCATTCAGGCCGAATGGTAGCTCACCCCCATTGAGAAAATCCAGAACTGCCAGGGTAACATCTTGTCCCAACAGATCCCAATGCCGTTGGTAAAACCCAGCAGTAAACCCATCAACACCAGGAGCTTTTGAAGGTGCCATTTGAAATAGAGCCAGTTTAACTTCCTCCGGGGTGTAGGGTTTTGTAAGATCATCATTCATGGCCTGTGACACCTTAACAGGCACATGTGATAATAGGTCGTTAGCATCCGCGAAGCCCTGCGTTTGATACAGGTCTTGGAAGAAAGCTAACACCTCCGCCTTGTCCTCATTTTCGTTTGCACAAACTGAACCATCTGCTCGGCGAAGGCCAAGGATTTTATTCATGCGCTTGCATTGGGCAGCTTGTGCCTGAAAATAGGAAGTGTTCCGATCGCCCTCACGGAGCCAAGGAACACGAGATCTCTGTCGAATCCATACCTCCTCGCGGTATAGAGCTTCCTTCAGTTTTTGAACTGTGGCTTTCTCCTCGTCTGTTGGTCCCGAGCCCATCGAGTGGCACCGAATGCGCTCGAGTCTCTTTTGAAGTTCTCATACCGTACGAGCCAGACATCCGAATTCCTTAGAGCTCCATGGCTCTAGCATAGCCTGCAGGGTCCCCAAGGCCGAGGCAATCCCTTGGAGCCCCGGCGAGCGCTGAATGCCCCGCCAGGTATCTCTTACCAAGCGGTCATAGTCAGTATGTGTCTACCACACATTCTCATACCGGAACTGTTTCTTGAATCTTGGCCTCTGTGGCAAAGTCTCCATTACCTCTGCCATGACAAAACAGTGATCAGACTCAACTGACGGTAAGTGTCTGACTCGTATGTGATGGAAGAGTTGCCTGAACTCCTCGTTTGTGAAAGCTCGGTCTAGTCGTGCCTTGACATTTGTCTCAGACGCTTGATGGTTATCCCATGTATAAAGCATTCCTGACCAGCCTAAATCTTGCATGGCTATCTCGTCAATAACCTCACGAAACGCTCTCATCTGCGCTTCGGGTCTCGCTCATCTGCTATAGTGTTCAGAAGCAAATAACATTTCATTGTAATCCCCATACTCATCAAAGCAGCATGGGGTATAGCATAGAGATTGCGGAGAACCTGCCATCGATCGCTGCGATCGGCAGCTCGCGGCGCCCCGTAGAACCCCGTGAATCTCCATGAGGGAGAAGAATTCTGAGCATTCCCATTAACCACAACATCAATATGATAGTTGCTAAAGTTCTTTAATTCAACATTCACTTCGCGGGACCAGAACAAGCCAATGCCGCCACTAAGGCCGACACTATCAACAGCAAAGCAACCTCCAAAACCTAGAGTATACCTCAACTCCTCTACTCTTTTTGCTTTAATCTTGGTCTCCATTACAAAGAGTAGAGTGGGTCCTTCCAGCTTCACAATGCTGCGAAGCTCGCAAACTGCCTCGGGGTTCCCAAGCCCCCGGCAGTTCCAGTTCATACATGCCATGATGACGGGCAGGACCGCGGTGCGGTCTCTGCCGAGTTCTCAGGTGTGGGTTTCTTCTTCTTTGCGTTCCGGGTGAAATCATCATGTTCTGTATCATTACTAGAAGAAGTCTCGTCGTCCTTGGCAAGGATTCCCTGCCCCCCATCCGCACTCGGCCCCCCATCTGTGAGCAGCAGGGTTTTCACCACCGGTTTGTACACTTGGTTCGGGGCATCTTTTCTCTTCGGTGGCTGCTTACTCTTGACCGGGGAATTAACTTCCTCTCCTTTGTCCTTGTTCGTGCTTGAATTCCTCGTGGCTGGCTTGCTGGCGCCAGTCCTCGAGGTGTTCTCACTGCTAGCTGGCTTCTGAGATTCATCTGGAGCCCTCAGTTTAGGGCCAAACGGTAGCTCACCCTTATCATCCCTAGAGCCAGGGTTAGGGCAGTAGATCTCCGAGTGCCCAAGTCTGCCACAGGAGAAACAAAAGTAGGGTATCTATTCATACTGAATATCATACATATCCACCTTTTTCCTCCGGGCCGAATCAATCAAAATCCAAAGCCGTAGCGGCTTGGCAACATCTATGGCAATCCTAGCTCTTAGGAACCCACCATTATGGTCAAAATTAACAGAAAGAGCGTTCTTGTCCATCTGCTGAGCTATCGGTTTCCACCAGGCTTCATCCCTTAAATTATATGGCAGATTAACAACTCGAGCCCAAACCAGCAGCTTGTCAAACTTCACTTCATCAGGTCTCATGCACTCATCAAATTCGGCCAGCACCACGGCATTCTTATTGATATGCCATGGAGATCCGCCCCAAACTCGATCTCTATCTCTCTGGCTCTCAAATTCTGCCACAAAGACATTTATCCCGGCAGATCTGAACTGAAGACCTCGTGGGTTTCCCCACGCCGGCCGAAGGGCGTTGATGATGGTCTGGATGTGGAGTTGATTTCGGTGCAGCACCTTACCAGCCAACAACGACTTCGCCGGTCCTCCGTCGATGCGATCATCGAGGATCATGGGAGTCGCTTCTTCCTCAGAGATGTCAAGTTTTCCCAGCGCCTCCTCCAGCTGTTTGCGGGCGGCGCGACCCTCGATTGGATCGCTCCCCGCCCCTGCCCCCGCCGCAGAGTTGGGCGTTGCCATGCAGGTCCCCTCCCTTGGGTCTCTCTCGCACCGGCGATGGATCGCCAGGCGAAGGCTAGTTTCCACGTCCAAGCCATAATCACCTCGAGCGCCGCCAGAGGGTTCTAGGGTTAGGGGAAAAAACTCGTTACGTACTACGTTCTACAAAATCTTGCAAGTTATGTTCTGGTTGTGCGCCCGGCGTCCTAATCATTTTTCTTACTATTCATTTCATTAAGCACTTCTTTTTGAGATTTAAGTACTTGTTCTACTTGGGTGGTAACCATAGAAGCATGTTTGCTAAAAAGTTTAAGTTCACCTTTAATATCAGCCATATAATCACTGAAGCGTCTAATCATATAAGCATTTTCTTTCAATTGTCTACCAAAATAAGCATTGAATTCATCTTGCTTATACATAAAGTTATCAAACTCATCCAAGGACTCACTAGCAATTTTAGTTGGAGGGACTTCAGCTTTATCATATCTATAGAGAGAATTTACCTTTACTACCTGTGTCATGATATCGGGATCAGGAGGTTCTTCAGTAAATAAATGATTGAGATCATAAGTTTCTTCAACAGGCGATGAATTAAGACCATGTATTTCTTCAATAGGAGGTAAATTCTTAACGTCTTCAGCTTTAATACCTTTTCTTTCATAGATTTCTTTGCCTCTTGCATATCTTCGGGACTGAGAAATAGAACACCTCTCTTCTTCGGAGTTGGTTTAGGAAAGGGCACAGTAATTGGAGCAGGAGACGGCTCAGGAGCTGGCTCAGGAGGTGCCCAATTATTTTCATTTGTCAACATATTATTCAATAGAATTTCAGCTTCATCCGGTGTTCTTTCCCTGAAAAGAGAACCAGCACAACTATACAGGTAATCTCTGGAAGCATCGGTTAGTCCATTATAAAAGATATCAAGTATTTCGGGTTTCTTAAGAGGATGATCAGGCAAAGCATTAAGTAACTTGAGAAGCCTCCCCCAAGCTTGTGGGAGACTCTCTTATTTAATTTGCACAAAGTTGTATATTTCCCTCAAAGCAGCTTGTTTCTTATGAGGAGGGAAATATTTAGCAGAGAAGTAATAAATCATATCCTGGGGACTACGCACACAACCAGGATCAAGAGAATTAAACCATATCTTAGCATCGCCCTTTAATGAGAACGGAAATATTTTGAGTAAATAGAGGTAACATGATCTCTCATTATTAGTGAACTGGGCAGCTATATCATTTAACTTAGTAAGATGTGCCACAACAGTTTCAGATTCATAGCTATAGAACAGATCAGATTCAACCAAAGTAATTATATCAGGATCAACAGAGAATTCACAATCTTTATCAGGAACACATATAGGTGAAGTAGCAAAAGTAGGATTGGGTTTAATTTTATCTCTAAGCGATTCTTTGTTCCATTTAATTAATAACCTCTTAAGCTCATATCTATCTCTGCAAGCTAAAATAGCTAAAGAAGCATCTTGATCAAATAAATAACCCTCAGGAATAACAGGCATATTTTCATCATCACTATCATCATCGTATTCAGATTCAATAATTTCTTTTTCTCTAGCCCTAGCAATTTGTTCTTCTAGAAAATCACTAAGTGGCACAGTAGTATCAGGCACAGAAGCAATTTCATCATAAGTATCATGCATAGCAGAAGTGGCATCATCAATAACATGCGACATATCAGAACAAATAGCAGAAGCGGATTTAGGTGTCGCAAACATACTCATAACAGAAGGTGAATCAAGTGCAGAGCTAGATGGCAGTTCCTTACCTCCCCTCGTAGTTGAGGGATGGATCTTGGTTTTTGGATCTCTCAAGTTCTTCATAGTGTCTAGCAGATATAAATCCCAAGTGACTCAAAGAATAGAGCTATGCTCCCCGGCAACGGCACCAGAAATTTGTCTTGATAACCCACAAGTATAGGGGATCGCAACAGCTTTCGACGGTAGAGTATTCAACCCAAATTTATTGATTCGACACAAGGGGAGCCAAAGAATATTCTCAAGTATTAGTAGCTGAGTTGTCAATTCAACCACACCTGGAAACTTAGTATCTGTAGCAAAGTGTTTAGTAGCAAAGTAATATGATAGTGGTGGTAGCGGCAACAGAAGTAAAGACAGCAAAAGTAATGTTTTTGGTATTTTGTAGTGATTGTAACAGTAACAACGGAAAAGTAAATAAGCATAAACCAGTATATGGAAAACTTGTAGGCACCGGATCAGTGATGGATAATTATGTTGGATGCGGTACATCATGTAACAGTCATAACATAGGGTGACACAGAACTAGCTCCAGTTCGTCAATGTAATGTAGGCATGTATTCCGTATATAGTCATACGTGCTTATGGAAAAGAACTTGCATGCCATCTTTTGTCCTATCCTCCCGTGGCAGCGGGGTCCTATTGGAAACTAAGGGATATTAAGGCCTCCTTTTAATAGAGAACCGGAACAAAGCATTAGCACATAGTGAATACATGAACTCCTCAAACTATGGTCATCTCCGGGAGTGGTCCCGATTATTGTCACTTCGGGATTGTCGGATCATAACACATAGTAGGTGACTATAGACTTGCAAGACAGGATCTAGAACTCTCATATATTGATGAAAACATAATAGGTTCAAATCTGAAATCATGGCACTCGGGCCCTAGTGACAAGCATTAAGCATAGAAAAGTCAAAGCAACATCAATCTCAGAACATAATGGATACTAGTAACAAAACTAACTCGATTACATGATAAATCTCATCCAACCATCACCGTCCAGCAAGCCTACGATGCAATTACTCACGCACGGCGGTGAGCATCATGAAATTGGTGATGGAGGATGGTTGATGATGACGATGTTGACGAATCCCCCTCTCCGGAGCCCTGAACGGACTCCACATCAGCCCTCCCGAGAGGTTTTAGGGCTTGGCGGCGGCTCCGTATCGTAAAATGCGATGATTTCTTCTCTCTGATTTTTTTCTCTCCGAAAGCAAATATATAGAGTTGGAGTTGGCATCAGAGGGTTAACAGGGGGCCCACGAGGTAGGGGGCGCGCCCTAGGGGGGGCGCCCCCACCCTCGTGGAAAGGGTGTGGGCCCCCTGGTCTTCATATTTGGCGAAGATTTTTTATTGTTTTTTCTAAGACCTCCCATGGAGTTTCTGGTCATTCCGGGAATATTTGTTTTCTGCACATAAAACAACATCATGGTAATTCTGCTGAAAACAGCGTCAGTCTGGGTTAGTTCCATTCAAATTATACAAGATAGAGTCCAAAACAATGGCAAAAGTGTTTGGAAAAGTAGATACAACGGAGACGTATCAGCGCCCAGTCGGATTCGATAGGCGTGGGCGCAGGCGGTTCGGAGTCCGTGGCCGAGGAAGAACCCGGTAGTTCGGCGTCACGGCTCCCATGAAGGGTAAGGTCGATATTCGGCTCGATCGCCGCTGAGAATACGGCCTCCATGGCAGGGTATATCCACCCGTCCATGGATGGCGCAATTGGCTCCGAATTGAGGGTCGAAGTGGTTGCCGTTGCGGTCTCCTGAACACTGTCCGATGGTAGAGCTAAATCATGCTCATCGTGTCCGTGCAGCGCACTCGGCAGGGGATCAAATCCGTCGAAGATACAGTCTCCACGGATGTCGGCTAGGGGCAAAACTCTCGATCTGCTCCAGATGGCCAAGCGAGTTGGCCCGCAGTGTGAAGCCGCCCAATACAAAGATCTGTCCGGGGAGAAATGTCTCACCCTGGACTGCATCTCTATCGATGATCGAAGGAGCCATCAAGCCTAACGGTGACGACACAGAGGAACTCTCAATGAAAGCACCAATGTCGGTGTCAAAACCGGCGGATCTAGGGTAGGGGGTCCCGAACTGTGCGTCTAAGGCGGATGGTAACAGGAGGCAGGGGACATGATGTTTTACCCAGGTTCAGGCCCTCTTGATGGAGGTAAAACCCTACGTCCTGCTTGATTATTCTTGATAATATGAGTAGTACAAGAGTTGATCTACCACGAGATCAGAGAGGCTAAACCCTAGAAGCTAGCCTATGGTATGATTGTATGTTGTCCTATGGACTAAAGCCCTCCGGTTCATATAGACACCGGAGGAGGCTAGGGTTACACAAGGTCGGTTACAAAGGAGGATATATACATATCCGTATTTCCTAGCTTGCCTGCCACGCTAAGTAGAGTCCCATTCGGACACGGGACGAAGTCTTCAATCTCATATCTTCATAGTCCAACAGTCCGGCCAAAGGATATAGTCCGGCCAGAGACCCCCTAATCCAGGACTCCCTCAGCTGGAAAATCAGTTAATGCTTCAAAAATAGCAAGCCAACTCAAAAAGTGGGAAACTTTGAGCATGCCCAATTGGATTTTTTGCATTAAAAAATATTGAATTTAAATGATGTATAAGAATGGAGTTTTCTTTGGAAAGCATCGGTTTCTACTCGAAACCTTGATACTTCATTGAATATTATTTCGTTTGTACACAAAGTGCATCAAATTTTCTTTGTAACGCTCTCAGATATCAATTCCAAGTTTCATCCTCTTTCGCGCTTGTTTGCATGTCATTTTAGCCGAATGGTTTTCCCTTTTTAAAGGCAAAAAATCAGCTAATGCTTCAAAAATAGCACACTAACTTAAAAAGTGGCAAAATTTGATCATGGCACTGTGAGTGGTGTGTATTAAACATGAAAAAGTATGAAGTTAAGATGATGTAAAAATGACCAAGTTTCATCTTCTTCTAAGCTTGTTCGCTTGCTATTCTGAACCGAAGAGCGTTTTACCCTTTTAAATGGCCGAAAAATAGCTATGCTTCAAAAAAATTTAAAACCAAGTCAAAAGGTGGCAAAAATTTATCATGTCACTATGAATGTTGTGTATTAAACTTGGAAATACTTTAGGTTGCAAGGATTGAAAAAAAGAGTTGCCTGTTCTAGGCGCTAGTTTATTTCGAAACTATGATATGTCATCGGGGAGTGTTCACTTTGTACACAAAAGTGAACCAATTTTTCCCGTCACAATGTCAAATTTTTACGACATCTAGGGGTCATAAGATGAAGCGATGCCAAGTTTCATTCTCTTCTAAGCTCGTTTGCATGTAATTTTGAAGTAGAGACCGTTCTTTTGATTTTAATGGCTAGAAAATCAGTTAATGTTTCACGAATAGCAAACCAACTCAAAACATGGCAAATTTTAGCATGGCATTATGAACGGTGTGTATTAAACATGAAAAGGGTTGTTTGTGGAAGGAGACGATTTCTGTTCAAAACCCTGATACTTCGTTGGGGTGTGTTCCATTTGCACATGAATTGGATCAAGTTTGTTCATAACACTATTAAAACTCTACTAGATTCTATTGGGGTCACGAGATGAACGCATGCCAAGTCTTATCCTCTTATGAGCTCGTTACATGTCATTATCAGTTGAACATTGCTCTGCACTTTCTAATGGCTGGAAAATGAGTTAATGCTTAAAAAATAGCAAACCAACTACAAAAATAGAAAACTATAAGCATGACAGTATGAATGGTGTTTTTTAAACAAGGATTTTTTTGAAGTCTAAATGATGTAAAAAATTGAGTTGTCTGTGGAATGCGGCGGTTTCCCTGAAGATTGTACATGAAGTGCATGATGTTTTTTCCTTAAGGCTCTCAAAATATTTATCACATTCTATGGGGGTGATAAGATGAACCCGTGCCAAGTTTCATCGTCTTTTGAGCTCGTTTGCATGACATTTTGAACCGAGGAGCATTCGATCCGTTTTAATGTCCGGAAAATCAATTAATGCTTCAAAAATAGCAAAAGAACTCAAAAGGTTGCGAAATTTGAGCGTGTCACATTGAATCATGAAAAGAAAACATGGAGAGAAATAATGTATAAAGCATACCTTTAAAACAAGAAATGCACAAAAGTAGTATGCGGCGGGTGCTAGAAAAAGCCCGCCACTTTGGAGTTGTTGGATCGAAGTATGTCTACTAGAGGGGGGTGAATGGGAGATTTAAAATTTCTTTCGGGAAACTTTAAATCTCTCGGAACCCAGCAGCGGAAAGATAATAAACAATGCACTGAACACGAGAAGTAACTATCGAATCAGAACGAAGGCAGGCATCGAGAAACAATCCAATGGCCGAAACATAACGCATGACAAATAATCAAAGTTAAATTAAGTACAAAGGTACTAGTGGTGCTCGATGGCGCCAGAGAATTTGGTAGACCAGTTCACCGTCTGCAAAATAGAAGATAAACTCTCTTCATTCTATTCTCCTCGATAACTGATTCATCAACTAGTGTCGATCATTTGTGGTAGGTGCTTGAGGTGATGTCGAAACCTTCACAGGCATTGTCTTCGTGAACCACAATCACTCTTTTTCACTAAAAGACATTACACCTAACTGCCTAGAGAGTTCGCAAGTCTCAAGAGTAATAGGTGGAGCATACTGGACTTAGTTTTGAGTGATGCGAAACAATTATCTATTTTTTCTGCCGTGGGGTTTTTCACTCGGTGGATTTTAAACTCAAATCACTTCGGAGAGAGGGTGCTCAAACAATCTTCTCAGAATCACACGAAGTAGCCAAAGGTGCATGTTTGATGGGTGGGATATTTATAGTGTTGGTCTTTCGAGAGGTAAATGACCATTTTGGACATTGTCGTGGATCTAAGACTGACAGTAGAATGGAGGGTAGGTATGAGGAGGCAAGATCCTAGCTATGGAGTAGTTGTACACATGAGTTTTACGAGTTCAGGCCCTTCTCGGAGGAAGTAACGGCCCTACGTCTTGGTGCCCTGAGGCGGTCGACTGGATTATATGTGTGTGTGAGTTTACAAAAGTGTGAACCCTTGTCCCAGAGGAGGGGGGTGGCTTATATAGAGTGCGCCCGGACCCCAGCTCCCCTCCGTTACACAGGATTCAATGTTCATAAAGGTGGGGCGTTACTGGTAACGTCTACAATAAAGTGTTATAAATGCCCATAAAGCTATGGTTTAAGTCACAACCATTGCAGAGTGGAGGGCTTCTCATCTTCTGGTGGTCGAGTGTTTTCAAGGTGGTCGAGTGTCTTCAAGGAAGTCGAGTGAGCACATCTTCATGGTCGAGTGGATGATGTTTTCTCTTCGACTGCTTCTGATTCTTTGTAGAGATGTCCTTGGGGAGGGTATGTTGGACAGGTCCATGACCCTACCACAGGTACATAGCTTCATCATTAGCCCCCGAATGGATCAGGGTTTGAGTAAGGAAAGAGTTGGGAACACTCCCGACCCATTCTTTGTGCTACGAGTATATCTCATTCTGGAAAAATGAGTTGAGGTGAGGACGTCGACTCCTTTCTCAGTCGCCTTGGTCCATTCTTGGTTTTTGTCGAGTGAATTTTCACGGTAGGATTCCGATTGATGATGTAGAGGATGTTTCTCTTCGGTCTGACAGGTTGTTCTGCTCTCCGTGGATCTCGTGGGATTCGAATTTTGGGAAGTGCGCCAGACGGACGGAATCGAGGTTATCGGGACGGATTAGGCAAGTCTCCTCGATCCCCGCACCACCTTTTTCGCCACATATTGCACGCACGACTGTTGCGGGATTTGTTTAGATCGCCTGGGTCCACCAGTCAGTCACTCGAATGACGACCTTATAAGAGGCCTCGAACCAGGCCTCTGCCCCGTGCGCTCCCATTCTCTCTTCTTCTTCTCTCAGCCACGCTCGCTTCCTCCTTTGTCGCCGGACCTTTACTCGAGCTCGACCCGCCGCCATGGGGAAGGAGAGGACGGTGGCGCTGGAATGCGCGAAGAAGGCGACAGCAAAGGCGAAGGGCAAGCGGACCAGCCGGGGCGGATCCTCGTCGAGATCCGGCCTGCCGGCGGGCTGGATCCAGGGCGACTGGATCCGCTCGACAATCACCCAGGACGACCTCGACGACCTGGTGGAGGGGGACTGATCCCCCACAAGTCAGCACGGCTGCCGGGGAACAAAACCGAGGCACAGCCGAGGGAGGGTGAGTGTGCTCTCCTCGCCACCCACGTAGATCGCGGATTCTCACTGCCTCCCCATCCTTTCTTCCGGGGTTTTTTGAACATCTTTGGGGCTCAACTCCACATTTCACTCTAAACACCATAGTCTATCTGGCCGCTTTTGTGTTGATGTGCAAAAACTTCTTGGGTTGTCGACCACACTTGGGCCTTTTCAAACACATCTTCACCTGCCGATCCCAGTCGGTCAAAAAGGCCAAGTCGAGTGATGAGAAGACACAAGTGATCCAGATGTGTTGGGGTCTGGGGATCCAAATGAGGAGCAAGAGTACTTTCCCAGCCATGATTCTTCCCGACTCGGTCCGGGGCTGGAAGTCGACTTGGTTCTACTGCAAGGATCAGCCGACCCCGGGCTAGTCGACTGGACTTCCTCCTTTTTCTTTGGCTCGAGTGGAGAAGCCCGCCCCCCTGAAGGTAGTTCCAGAAGAGAAGGCGCAGGTCAAGGTGCTGGTCGAGCGGGTCGTCCAGCTTGTCCGCGACGGGGTGACCGGGATGGACCTGCTGGAGGTCTTTCTCGGTCGACGCATCCAACCTCTTCAGGCGCGCGATCATCCGATGTGGATGTACTCTAGGCTCGAGGATTCCACTCAGATCCACCTAGAGGACGTCAGCGAGGATACCTTGGAGAAGTGGTTGATGGGGATCACCAGCAACAAAGACAACCCTTGGGGGTCTAGGAGGGTGATTCCATTCGACAACTCGTACCAGCCGGAGCAGGTATAATTCTGTCTTATCAAGTATCTTTTCGATTCACCGAGTGACATCTTGTTTATGGTCGATTGAATTTCCTTTGATTGTTGTCCTTTCAGGCCCTCATCAACATGTACTCAATGCCCAACGTAGTGCAGGACCAAGAGGCTGAGGAAGAAGGGAGCGGTGGCGAGAGCAGCGAGGAGCATTCGGAGGCCGAGGAAGACGAGGAGAGAGACGAATCGACTAGTGACCAAGAAGTCGACTCGCCTCCTCGCAGGAAGAGGAGATCCAAACAAGCCCACGACCCGGCGAGTGCTCCGGACTTAGTGGCCGCGCCGACTGGTCAGTCTTCGAAGCATCCTAGGACGTCTTCCCCGACGCCGACTGAAAAGGCTCCAAAGCAGTCCAAAGTTGTGTCGCCTTCAGCGCCGAAAGCCACCTTCTCCAAGCCACCAAAAGCTTTGCCCGGGATCAAAGTGACCGTTCCTACTATCTCCGGGTAACCATCTGACTTGTCCTTCTCGTCGACTCAATTAACCGGACGTAATCGATTGAATGTGGGTCTTCGTAGTGCTGCTACGTCAGGAACCTCTTCTCTCCAATACCAGGACGAGGAAATGGAAGATGCAGTAACCTCCAACCCAGGTATAATCTCTCGTGATTTGATTCTTTGGTCGATTGCGTTCGAGTGGCTCACTTGGGGTCGAATGATCTGCCTTGCAGCTCCACCCAATGTCATCGATCTTCTAGATGACGACGAAGATGTGGCTCTTAAGCCCAGGAAAAGCAAGAAGGTAACCGCTGGTAGGATGTCTCGGCAAGAAAACACTACGACACCTCCCGTCCGTCAACTTGAAGATGCGGGCAGGGCTTCTGTGACCTTCGCCGCACCTTTGTCTAGCGGGCCTCCCGCACCGTCGACTGCACCTGTGATTCCTTCAGCTGTCCAACTCCACGCCACGGAGCTCCAAACCGCCGCACCTGGGTCGTCTGCCCATTTTTTCACCAGCTACCCCGTCCCGGACAACTAGTCAGAAGCGGCTGCGGAAGCCATCCGACAAGCTGACATGATGATGGAGCGGGTGAAGACAGTGCATGACAACATCCAGGCTGCCTACGACGCCTGCACTGCTCTTTGGGCCAATGTCCAGGTGAGTAAACTTTCCGACTGTTTGTGCTCTATGAGGAAATGTTACTCGAAAAATCGTCGTCTACACAATCTCGTATTGTTTGCGTCGAATTAGAGCACCCACTGGGTGTTTTGTTGATTTTGGTAGTTTCGCTCTTCTACTCAATCTGGGCGAGTGGAATCAGAACCGGTGGGGGCACGATAAGTGCACCCACTGGGTGTAGTCCCCGAGACCGCGGTCGACTGCTGGCAGTCGACTAGGGTCTGAGTTCTTCTTTCCTTTCTTTTTTACTCCTTACACTCAACTCAGACGGACCGGTCGAGTAGTTTCGTTCTTCCACTTGGTCTGGGCGAGTGGGATCTGAACCGGTGGGGCACGCCAAGTGCACCCACTGGGTGTAGTCCCCGAGACCGCAGTCGACTGGGGTCTGAGCAGTTTTTTTTTTGAGTTGAGTCTTAGACAGCGGGGCACGCCAAGTGCACCCGCTGGGTGTAGCCCCTGAGACCGCAGTCGATTGTGTGCAGTCAACTGAGGTCTAAGCGAACTTCTTTAGGCTTTATTCACTATGAAGTAAACAACCTTTGATCTTATCAACAGATCCGTCTTTTGCCTTCTGCAGAAGTCTTGTACTCTTATTTCTAAGTTTGCTGAACTTGAGGAGAAGCAGAGGCAACTCAACCTCAACTTGGAATTAGCCCAGCAGAATATGAAGAAAGCTCAAGACGAAGCCGCTGGTATGGAAGGTAACTGAATGTCGACTGACTTTCAATACATTTCTTTGATCTCTTCTTTGATTCGATTGCTCCTTTTGCAGAGAAAATGAAGTTGGCTCTAGAGAAGAAGGACTCGGACCTCGCCGCCGCGCAAAAAGTAGCTCAAGATAAAACTGCTCTCGCAGACCAGAAGCTTGCTTCAATCGGGACGCTGGAAGAAGAGGTGACCAAACTGAAATCTTGTCTTAATGAAGCTAACCGCGAAGTGACCAGTCTAAAGAAGGACAAGGTCGCCCTGAATGAAAAGTTGGAGTCTGCGATCTGCAAGAGGAATGACCCGGAAGCTTATCTGAGGACTCTTGCCAAGAAGCTTTATCTCACGCTGGAAGGTATTTATTTTAATCCGACTGTGTTGATGCTTGCGATCGGATCTTGCTTGGCCGATTGACTATTTTTTGCTGCAGAATTCTGTCAAGACTTCGACGAGGAAACTGGAAGGGTCGAGATGGGTCTGTACCCTATCGCTTCTCCAGTCTGCGACGAAACTGCAATGAACGTGCTCCGACTGGCGTCCCGTATCGCCAGCGCCATAAGCTACCTCACGCGCCTGAAGGAGGTAGTCTCCCGAATTGACTCGTCGCTTTGGCCGGGGGCGACGCTTCAGAACGACTTGGAATCCTGGATGACTCGACTGAACGAGATCCCTGACCGAGTGCAAGAATGGAAGAAATCCTCCGCCCGGTGTGGTGCTGATGTGGCGCTGTCCTTGGTGCGAGTCCATTGCAAGGAAGCTCGTGAAGACAAGATGGCTGCCATCAAAGTTGCTAACACCAAAAAGCATGACTTCCAGTCCTTCATGGAGACTTTCATTGCTGCGCCACTCGGATTGCTGATGGGATCGACCTGGACTCATTTGTGGCGCCTGACAGCCCTCCTTCGGCCGAGTGAACAAACTTATGAAACTTGAATCTGCTTTAAATTTGCCTCGGAATGCCGAGTGACTGCTGTAACCATTGAACTCCTTAGGGCTTGATGCCCGAGCACTTTTGATTTGCTGCTTGGAACTTTTAGGATTTATCTGAATTTAGTTTATCTCCAAATGTGCTTGCGTTTGCCTTCGAATGGACTTTGCTCACTGCCTGGAATCGTCTTTGTGCTGGAGGCGCAGCTCTGAGGGGGCAGCCCCAGTCGACCCGCGCTTCATCGTCCTCGCGGATAGGGATGGAGCGGACATTGTATTTGTGTCGTAGCTCCGAAGGAGAAGGTTGCAGTCGACCTGCACCTCGTCATCCTTGTGGATGGAGATGGAGCGGACGTTGTCTTTGTGCCGTAGCTCCGAAGGAGAAGGTTACAATCGACCTGCACCTCGTCGTCCTTGCGGATAGGGATGGAGCGGACGTTGTACTTGTGCCTCAGCTCCGAAGGAGAAGGTTGCAGTTGACCTGCACCTCGTCATCCTTGCGGATAGGGATGGAGCAGACGTTGTACTTGTGTCGTAGCTCCGAAGAAGAAGGTTGCAGTCGACCTGCACGTCGTCATCCTTGCGGATAGGGATATGTTTCAAACTTAGGCGAGTACTGGACTGCAGCTAAGTCTCCTAGTGAGAGAACTTAGGCGAGTGCTGGACTGCAGCTAAGCCCCCGAGTGGGAGGGTTGCTCTCCACTCAGTAGGATTTTTTTAAACTTAGGCGAGTACTGGACTGCTTCTAAATCTCCCAGTGCGAGAACCTAGGCGAGTGCTGGACTGCAGCTAAGCCCCCGAGTGGGAGGGTTTCTCTCCACTCGGTAGGATTTCTTCAAACTTAGGCGAGTACTGGACTGCAGCTAAGTCTCCTAGTGGGAGAACTTAGGCAAGTGCTAGACTGCATCT
>NC_057797.1:778179771-778190876 GCF_018294505.1 Triticum aestivum | reverse complement strand
CTAAGTCTCCTAGTGGGAGAACTTAGGCGAGTGCTGGACTGCAGCTAAGCCCCCGAGTGGGAGGGTTGCTCTCCACTCGGTAGGATTTTTTCAAACTTAGGCGAGTACTGGACTGCAGCTAAGTCTCCTAGTCAGAGAACTTAGGCGAGTGCTGGACTGCAGCTAAGCCCCCGAGTGGGAGGGTTGCTCTCCACTCGGTAGGATTTTTTCAAACATAGGCGAGTACTAGACTGCAGCTAAGTCTCCTAGTGGGAGAACTTAGGCGAGTGTTGGACTGCAGCTAAGCCCCCGAGTGGGAGGGTTGCTCTCCACTCGGTAGGATTTTCTTTCAAACTTAGGCGGAACGGATTCGCAACTAAGCCACCCACTGGGGGATTTTAGAAGTAAATAAGAACACAACAATCGAATGATAGGACCATAAGCTCTTGTCTTTGATAAAAAAAATTACAAAGGTGTTTCTTATTACATTTTATTCGAACGAGTGCTTAAGTATAAAAGGGGCGGAGCAGCTCCGCGTTCCTAGCCCGTGGCTCGTCTTTCTAATGCTCAATACTGTAAAGATGGTATGCTCCATTGTGGAGAACTTTGGTGATGATGAAGGGGCCCTCCCAAGTCGGGGCAAGCTTGTGTGGTTTCTGTTGATCCACTCGAAGAACTAGGTCTCCTTCTTGAAAGGCTCGACCCCTCACATTTCTGGCGTGGAATCGATGCAAGTCTTGCTGATAGATGGTCGATCGGATCAAGGCCATGTCTCTTTCCTCATCCAAGAGATCGACTGAATCTTGCCGGGCCTGTTCTGCTTCCTCTTCGGAGAAGAGCTCGACTCGAGGTGCGTTGTGGAGCAGGTCACTTGGCAGAACAGCTTCGGCCCCGTAAACCAAGAAGAAAGGGGTTCGTCCAGTCGACCGATTAGGGGTTGTCCTCAAGCCCCACAGAACTGGCGGAAGTTCATCAACCCAAGCGCCTGCTGTGTGTTTGAGATCACACATCAGTCGGGATTTCAGTCCTTTGAGAATTAGGCCATTGGCTCTTTCTGCTTGTCCGTTCGACTGCGGGTGAGCGACCAAAGCATAGTCGACTCGAGTGCCCTGAGAGGCGCAGAAAGCTCTAAACTCATCAGAACTGAAGTTCGACCCGTTGTCCATGATGATGTTGTGTGGGACTCCATATCTGAATGTCAATTCTCTGACAAAACTGACAGTGGTGCTTGCATCAATGTTCTTGATAGGTTTAGCTTCGATCCATTTGGTAAACTTGTGGACTACAACGAGCACATGAGTGAAGCCGCTCCTGCCAGTTCTCAGTGGTCCAACCATATCATGACCCCAAACAGCAAAGGGCCAGATGAGGGGGATGGTCTTCAGGGCTGACGCCGGCTTGTGAGACATGTCGGAGTAAAACTGGCAGCCTTCACACCTGTCGACTATATTTTTTGCCATTTCATTTGCTCGTGGCCAATAGAATCCAGCTCGGTATGCTTTAGCCACGATGGCCCGAGAGGACGCGTGATGACCACAGGTCCCCGATTGGATGTCATTGAGGATCATTCGACCTTCTTCTGGTGTTATGCATTTATGACCGACTCCAGTCACACTTTCCCTGAACAGCTGCCCTCTTATCACAGTAAAGGCCTTGGATCGACGGACGATATGTCGAGCCTCTTCTTCATCCTCCGGGAGTTCTTTCCTGAGGATGTACGCAATGTAGGGCACCGTCCAGTCGGGAGTAATGGCCAGAACCTCCATGATCAGGTCGACCATGGCTGGGACCTCGACTTCAGTCGGATCTGTGGCGCTCTTAGGTTGCGTGGGCTCTTCAGTAAAAGGATCTTCCTGAACTGTCGGCGAGTGGATATGCTCCAAAAATACATTGCTGGGAATGGCTTCTCTCTTGGAACTTATCTTTGCCAAATCGTCGGCTAATTGATTTTTCAGTCGGGGTATGTGTTGGAGTTCTAACCCCTCAAATTTCTTCTCAAGCTTTCTCACGGCGTTGCAGTAACCAGTCATGGCTGGGCTTCTGACGTCCCACTCCTTCATCACTTGATTAACTACCAAATCTGAGTCGCCATAGACCATGAAGCGATGGACGCCGAGTGAAATGGCCATGCACAACCCATACAGGAGTGCTTCATATTCTCCTTCATTATTGGAGGAATCAAAGTGAATCTGGAGAACATATCTGAGCTTGTCTCCTCGGGGGGATACCAGAACTACTCCAGCACCAGAATCGTTCGGCATCTTGGATCCGTCAAAGAACATGGACCAGTGCTCAGAGTGAACTTGAGTCGGCAGTTGCTGTTCGATCCACTCGGCGAGGAAATATGCTATTGCTTGGGACTTGATAGCTTTCTTTGCCTCAAACTTGATATCCAATGGAAGGAGTTCAATCGCCCATTTGGCCACTCGACCAGTTGCATCTCTGTTGTGCAGAATCTCTGACAATGGAGCGTCGCTGACGACTATAAAAGAGTGATCCGAGAAATAGTGTGCAACCTTCTTCGTGGTCATGTAAATCCCATAGACGAGCTTTTGATAATGAGGATATCTCTGCTTTGACGGGGTCAGGACTTCAGAAATATAATAAACTGGGCGTTGAACCTTATAAGCTTTTCCTTCTTCTTCCCGCTCGACCATAAGTACTATACTGACGACTTGTCCAGTGGATGCTATATAAAGCGGTAGAGGTTCTTTGCTGATTGGAGCAGCAAGTACCGGCTGGGTGGAAAGCAGGGCTTTTAGCTCTGCAAACGCTGCATCAACTTCTGGGGTCCACTCGAACTTGTCTGATTTCTTCATCGGTCGGTAAAGTGGCAGCGCCTTTTCACCAAGGCGAGAAATGAATCGACTTAGGGCGGCCAAGCAACTAGTAAGCTTTCGAACATCATGCACACGCACAGGGCGCTTCATTCGGAGTATAGCGCCTACTTTCTCTGGGTTAGCATCGATTCCTCGTTTGGAAACAAGAAAACCGAGTAACTTTCTGAGTGGAACTCCAAACGTGCACTTTGATGGATTGAGCTTGATATCATACCTTCTGAGGTTGGCAAAGGTTTTAGCAAGGTCAGTCAGTAGGTCAGAAACTTTACGTGACTTGACTCCAATGTCATCCATGTATGCTTCCACATTCCGACTGACCTGAGTGAGCAGGCACTTCTGAATCATCCTCATGAATGTGGCTCCGGCGTTCTTCAAACTGAATGGCATTGTGACATAACAGAAGCACCCAAACGGGGTGATAAAAGCTGTCTTTATTTTGTCGGGTCCGTACAGACAGATCTGGTGGTACCCAGAATAGGCGTCCAAAAAGGACAAACGCTCGCGCCCTGCAGTCGAGTCGACTATCTGATCGATGCGAGGGAGAGGGAAGTGATTTTCAGGCAGGCCCGAATGATATGCTTGAAACCAATACACATACGAAGTGAGTCATCTTTCTTTGGGGCCATGAGAACATTGGCTAACTACTCGGAGTGATAAATCTCTCGGATAAACTCTGCTGCCAAAAGCCGAGCCACCTCTTCACCGATTGCCTTTCTTTTCTAAACGGCGGACCGTCGAAGATGCTCTTTAACTGGTTTCACCTTCGGGTCGACTCTCAAACGATGCTCAGCTAGTCCCCTGGCATGTCAGAAGGCTTCCATGCAAAGATGTCCCAGTTCTCACGGAGGAACTGGATGAGCGCTTCTTCCTATTTGGAGTTGAGTGAGGTTGAAATGGGAGTCGGAGCAGCATTAGGGTCTGTCGGGTGAATGTGAATCGACTTCGTTACACCAGACGACTGGAATGCTGAATCGGTGGCTGGCTTCTTGGCTCGCAGCAAGTCACTCGGACCTGCATTTTTCTGGTATTCTTGCAATTCTACCACTGCCATCTGGGCATCGGCAATCTTTGAGCCCTTCTGGAAGCACTCTTCTGCCTTCTTCCGATTACCAGAGATTGTGATCACTCCTCTGGGACCAGGCATCTTCAGTTTGAGGTACATGTAACATGGTCAAGCCATAAATCGTGCATAAGCTGGCCTGCCCAGAATTGCATGATAAGCACTCTGGAAATCCACAACTTCAAACGTCAACTTTTCTTTCCGGTAATTTTTGGAATCACCGAAAACCACGTCGAGTGCAATCTGACCGAGGGATGCATCCTTCTTGCCTGGAAGGAGCCCATGGAAACTCATATGTCTTTCACTGAGTCTAGACATCGGAATGCCCATTCCTTTCAACGTTTCTGCGTACAGTATGTTCAGACCACTGCCACCGTCCATCAGGACCTTTGACAGTCGAGTGCCTTCGACCACCGGGTCGACCACCAGTGCTTGCGTCCCAGGGGTGGCGATGTGCGTTGGATGATCAGACTGGTCAAATGTAATGGTAGTCTGTGACCACTTCAAATAACTGGGTTTCGCCGGAGCGACCATGTTCACTTCCCCGTTGATAACTTTCAATCGTCTTTTGCTCTCAACATCAGCAAAAATCATCAGAGTGGAATTCACGTGGGGATAACCATCATCATCCTCACCCTCATCCTCAGCCTTGTCTGCTTCTTTCTCCTTCTCCTTGGGATGTTTCTCTCGGAACTGCTGGATTAGGAGACGACACTGCCGAGTGGTGTGCTTCGGGTAAATGAAGTTGCCTTCTTCATCTTTTTTGGTGTGGATATGGCACGGCAAATCCAACACGTCATTCCCATCTTGACCTTTTACTTTCTTGGGGTTCCATGGCCCTTTGGGCTTCCCCTTGAACTTTCCTTGAACCACAGCCAAGGCATCACCCGGAGCAGCTGGCTCGACCTTGCGCTTCTGTTTCCGACTGGAGTTTCCTCCTCCGGCTTCGTGGGCGACTGCTCTGTGCTTGCCACTCCGGAGTCGCTCTTCTTCTTCACCATTGGCATACTTGGTGGCAATTTCCATCATCCGAGTCAGAGTCATATTTCCTATCCGACCGAATTTCATATTCAACTCCCTATACCTGACGCCTTCCTTAAAGGCACATATTGCCTGATGATCTGACACATCTTCTACCGTGTGGTGTAAGGTGATCCATCTCTGGATATAATCCCTCAAAGTTTCATTCGACTTCTGAACACAACACTGTAACTCTGTCAAACCTGCCGGTCGTTTGCAAGTGCCCTCGAATGTTCTGACAAACACTCGGGCGAGATCTTCCCAAGTATAGATGCTGCCAGGCGCTAACTGATTCAGCCATGCTCTAGCTGAGCCCTCCAACATCAGAGGAAGGTGTTTCATGGCTACTTCGTCATTGCCGCCACCGATCTGGACAGCCACTCGGTAGTCTTCAAGCCAAGTGTCAGGCTTGGACTCTCTGGTGAACTTACTAACTCCAGACGCCAACCTGAAGTTGGGGGGAATCACCGCAGCTCTGATAGCTCTGCTGAAGCACTCTGGACCAGAGACATGCACCCTGTTGCTGGTTTGTGGACCTCCATCATGGCCCTCTCGGTGAGCTCTATTTCTGTCGACCAAGCCCTGCACGAGAATAGGTCTCGCATCAAAGCCTGGCTCCCCGGGGTCAATTGGAATACCTCGCCCAACACTGTGAGGGCGTCTGTCTTCATGCTGCCGAGGCACGTACGACCCACTCCTCGGGGGAGGCATGGGCACTCGACGGCGATCATCACGATCGACTCGGCGATCATACTGCTCTCTGTTTCTGTACTGATCTCGTCGATCCCCACGTCCCTCATGCCTCGGAGGCGATCTTGGGCTATGGGCCGACTGAATTGTGTCTGCCATCACGGATCTGCTATGGATCCTATCCAGCGACTAAGATACAAATGTATTCTGCTCTCCCGCCGCCCGGAGCAAGGCTCGGATCTGCACCAAACCTCGACCAGCTTCTGACTGGGAGGGTTGGATCGACTCCGCTATCCGGGCAGCAGCAGCTATATTCTGGATTAGGGTTCGGTATACCTGAGTCGGAGGAGAAAAAAGCTGGCGTCGACTGGATTCGGGAGCGCGCTGTCGAGCGCGATCGTCGAGTGCGCGCTGGAGGTTCTCCAGTCGAGTGCGCTCAGCCAGGTTGGCCAAGCGCGCCTGCTCCAAGGCCTGGGCCTCAGGGGTTTCTCCAACTATGGGAGTATGCAATGTATCCATGTTCCGGCGGCGAAGTTCCTCCCTCTGCTGCGAGGAGAGGGGTTCGGGGCAGTACTCCTCGTGAACGCGCGACGGATCACCGTCCCCGTCACCTCCGTCTTCACGGTTGAAGCCAGGAGGGCTGCATGGTCCATTGACCATCAGAACTTCAGCGGCTAGGTCGCTGCTGTCACACTCGGATGCGGTCTCTACGGAACCAGACGACAGATCGAACAGGCCGTAGAGAGTTTCGTCTGGCTCGATCTCCGTGATTTGAGGGGTGGTCGACTGGCGGGCCACCGCATGCCTCACCCACCGCTGAAGCCTCGACCGACCGGAGCGTTTACTCCGGCGAGCCGCAGGGAGGGGGAAATCTGAGGGAGTCGACTGGTACTGTGTCAACGGTTGCCGCAGGAGGACGCCACGGACGCACGCGCGACAGTGCGTCGCCCCGCGGGCGAGGAGCGCATCGGCGTCGAGTGGAGCCTCCTGAAGCCAAGCGGAGTCGTCGGCGACAAACACGAGTGCACCGAGACGGATCTCGCGGCCCTCAACCAAACCTCCGCCTAGAACCATGATGAAGGGGATCGGAAAAATCGCAACTTCTCCAACAAGTCGTTAAGACACCTGCCCCAAGGTGGGCTCCAACTGTCGTGGATCTAAGACTGACAATAGAATGGAGGGTAGGTATGAGGAGGCAAGATCCTAGCTATGGAGTAGTTGTACACACGAGTTTTACGAGTTCAGGCCCTTCTAGGAGGAAGTAACGGCCCTACGTCTCGGTGCCCTGAGGCGGTCGACTGGATTATATGTGTGTGTGAGTTTACAAAAGTGCGTACCCCTGTCCCAGAGTAGGGGGTGGCTTATATAGAGTGCACCTGGACCCCAGCTCCCCTCCGTTACACAGGGTTCAATGTTCATAAAGGTGGGGCGTTACTGGTAACGTCTACAATGAAGTGTTATAAATGCCCATAAAGCTATGGTTTAAGTCACAACCATTGCAGACTAGAGGGCTTCTCATCTTCTGGTGGTCGAGTGTCTTCAAGGAAGTCGAGTGAGCACATCTTCATGGTCGAGTGGATGATGTTTTCTCTTCGACTGCTTTTGATTCTTTGTAGAGATGTCCTTGGGGAGGGTATGTTGGACAGATCCATGACCCTACCCTAGGTACATAGCTTCATCAGACATGACAGTTAGCCAATGCCCAACCGACACGTACACAACAGTCGAATTTTTTAGCACAATTGTAGCATTACTTGCATATCATGTAATGCTAACTCGGTGGTCTGAATCAAATCACTCGAGCGAAGAAGAACTACGTCTCTTGGTAGCAAGTATTTATTTCGAACAAAAAGAGATTTCTCTCAACTCACATAGGTTTTGGTTTAGCATCAGAGGCCGAGGAAGACGTGGAGAGCGACGAATCGACTGGTGACGAAGAAGTCGACTCGCCTCCTCGCAAGGAGAGGAGATCCAAACAAGCCCACGACCCGGCGAGTGCCCCGGACTTAGTGGCCGCGCCAACTAGTTAGTCTTCGAAGCGTCCTAGGATGTCTTCCCCGACGCCAACTGAAAAGGCTCCAAAGCAGTCCAAAGTTGCGCCGCCTCCAGCGCCGAAAGCCACCTTCTCCATGCCACCAAAAGCTTTGCACGGGATCAAAGTGACCGTTCCTACTATCTCCGGGTAACCACCTGACTTGTCCTTCTCGTCGACTCAATTAATCGGACGTAATCGATTGAATGTGGGTCTTCGCAGTGCTGCTACGTCAAGAACCTCTTCTCTCCAATACAAGGACGAGGAAATGGTAGATGCAGTAACCTCCAACCTAGGTATAATCTCTTGCGATTTGATTCTTTGGTCGATTGCGTTCGAGTGGCTCACTTGGGGTCGAATGATCTGCCTTGCAGCTCCACCCAATGTCATCGATCTTCCAGATGACGACGAAGATGTGGCTCTTAAGCCCAGGAAGAGCAAGAAGGTAACCGCTGGTAGGATGTCTCGGCAAGAAACCACTGCGACACCTCCCATCCGTCAACTTGAAGACGCGGGCAGGGCTTCTGTGACCTTCGTCGCACCTTTGTCGAGTGGGCCTCCCGCACCGTCGACTGCACCTGTGATTCCTTCAGCTGTCCAACTCCACGCCTCGGAGCTCCAAGCTGCCGCACCTGGGTCGTCTGCCCATTTTTTCACTAGCTACCCCGTCCCGGACAACCAATCAAAAGCGGCTGCGGAAGCCATCCGACAAGCTGACATGATGATGGAGCGGGTGAAGACAGTGCATGAGAACATCCAAGCTGCCTATGACTCCAGCGCTGCTCTTCGGGCCAATGTCCAGGTGAGTAAACTTTCTGACTGCTTTTGCTCTATGAGGAAATGTTACTCGAAAAATCTTCGTCTACACAATCTCCTGTTGTTTGCGTCGAATTAGAGCACCCACTGGGTGTTTTGTTGATTTTGGTAGTTTCGCTCTTCTACTCGATATGGGCGAGTGGAATCAGAACCGGTGGGGGCACGATAAGTGCACCCACTGGGTGTAGTCCCCGAGACCGCGGTCGACTGCTGGCAGTCGACTAGGGTCTGAGTTCTTCTTTCCTTTCTTTTTTACTCCTTACACTCGACTCAGGCGGACCGGTCGAGTAGTTTCGTTCTTCCACTCGGTCTGGGTGAGTGGGATCTGAACCGGTGGGGGCACACCAAGTGCACCCACTGGGTGTAGTCCCCGAGACCGCAGTCGACTGCTGGCAGTCGACTGGGGTCTAAGCAGTTTTTTTTTAGTTGAGTCTTAGTCAGCGCGGGCACGTCAAGTGCACCCACTGGGTGTAGCCCCTGAGACCGCAGTCGATTGTGTGCAGTTGACTGAGGTCTAAGCGAACTTCTTTAGGCTTTATTCACTCGGAAGTAAACAACCTTTGATCTTATCAACTGATCCGTCTTTTGCCTTTTGTAGAAGTCTTGTACTCTTATTTCTAAGTTTGCTGAACTTGAGGAGAAGCAGAGGCAACTCAACCTCGACTTGGAATTAGCCCAGCAGAATCTGAAGAAAGCTCAAGACGAAGCCACTGGTATGGAAGGTAACTGACTGTCGACTGACTTTGAATACATTTCTTTGATCTCTTCTTTGATTCGATTGCTTATTTTGCAGAGAAAATGAAGTTGGCTCTAGAGAAGAAGGACTCGGACCTCGTCGCCGCGCAAAAAGCAGCTCAAGATAAAACTGCTCTCGCAGACCAGAAGCTTGCTTCAATCGGGATGCTGGAAGAAGACGTGACCAAATTGAAATCTTGTCTTAATGAAGCTAACCGCGAAGTGACCAGTCTGAAGAAGGACAAGGTCACCCTGAATGAAAAGCTGGAGTTTGCGATCTGCAAGAGGAATGACATGGAAGCTTATTTGAGGACTCTTGCCAAGAAGCTTTATCTCACGCTAGAAGGTATTTCTTTTAATCCGACTGTGTTGATGCTTGCGATCGGATCTTGCTTGGTTGATTGACTATTTTTTGCTGTAGAATTCTGTCAAGACTTCGACGAGGAAACTGGAAGGGTCGAGGCGGGTCTGGACCCTATCGCTTCTCCAGTCTGCGACGAAACTGCAATGAACGTGCTCCGACTGGAGTCCTGTATCGCCAGCGCCATAAGCTACCTCGCGCGCCTGAAGGAGGTAGTCTCCCGAATCGACTCATCGCTTTGGTCGGGGGCGACGCTTCAGAATGACTTGGAATCCTTGATGACTCGACTGAACGAGATCCCTGACCGAGTGCAAGAATGGAAGAAATCCTCCACCCGGTGTGGTGCTGATGTGGCGCTGTCCTTGGTGCGAGTCCATTGCAAGGAAGCTCGTGCAGACAAGCTGGCTGCCATCAAAGTTGCTAACACCAAAAAGCATGACTTCCAGTCCTTCATGGAGACTTTCATTGCTGCCGCCACTCGGATCGCTAATAGGATCGACCTGGACTCATTTGTGGCGCCTGCCAGCCCTCCTTCGGCCGAGTGAACAAACTTATGAAACTTGAATCTGCTTTAAATTTGCCTCGAAATGCCGAGTGACTGATGTAACTGTTGAACTCCTTCGGGCTTGATGCCCGAGCACTTTTGATTTGCTGCTTGGAAATTTTAGGATTTATCTGAATTTGGTTTATCTCTGAATGTGCTTGCGTTTGCCTTCGACTGGACTTTGCTCACTGCTTGGAATAGTCTTTTTGCTGGAGACGCAGCTCTGAGGGGGCAGCTCCAGTCGACCCGCGCTTCATCGTCCTCGCGAATAGGGATGGAGCAGACGTTGTATTTGCGTCGTAGCTCCGAAGGAGAAGGTTGCAGTCGACCTGCACCTCGTCATCCTTGCGGATGGAGATGGAGCGGACGTTGTATTTGTGCCGTAGCTTCGAAGGAGAAGGTTACAGTCGACCCGCACCTCGTCGTCCTTGCGGATAGGGATGGAGCGGACATTGTACTTGTGCCGCAGCTCCGAAGGAGAAGGTTTCAGTCGACCTGCACCTCGTCATCCTTGCGGATAGGGATGGAGCGGACGTTGTACTTGTGCCGCAGCTCCGAAGAAGAAGGTTGCAGTCGACCTGCACGTCGTCATCCTTGCGGATAGGGATATGTTTCAAACTTAGGAGAGTACTGGACTGCAGCTAAGTCTCCTAGTGAGAGAACTTAGGCGAGTGCTGGACTGCAGCTAAGCCCCCGAGTGGGAGGGTTGCTCTCCACTCGGTAGGATTTTTTCAAACTTAGGCGAGTACTGGACAGCAGCTAAATCTCCTAGTGGGAGAACCAAGGCGAGTGCTGGACTGCAGCTAAGCCCCCGAGTGGGAGGGTTGCTCTCCACTCGGTAGGATTTCTTCAAACTTAGGAGAGTACTGGACAACAGCTAAGTCTCCTAGTGGGAGAACTTAGACGAGTGCTAGACTACAGCTAAGCCCCCGAGTGGGAGGGTTGCTCTCCACTCGGTAGGATTTTTTTCAAACTTAGGTGAGTACTGGACTGCAGCTAAGTCTCCTAGTGGGAGAACTTAGGCGAGT
>NC_057797.1:778179241-778179543 GCF_018294505.1 Triticum aestivum | reverse complement strand
GCACCTCGTCATCCTTGCGGATAGGGATATGTTTTAAACTTAGGCGAGTACTGGACTACAACTAAGTCTCCTAGTGGGAGAATTTAGGCGAGTGCTGGACAACAGCTAAGCCCCCGAGCGGGAGGGTTGCTCTCCACTCGGTAGGATTTTTTCAAACTTAGGCGAGTGCTGGACTGCAGCTAAGTCTCCTAGTGGGAGAACTTAGGCGAGTGCTGGACTGTAGCTAAGCCCCCGAGTGGGAGGGTTGCTCTCCACTCGGTAGGATTTTTTCAAACTTAGGCGAGTGCTGGACTGCAGCTAAG
>NC_057797.1:777931903-778178646 GCF_018294505.1 Triticum aestivum | reverse complement strand
TGGGAGGGTTGCTCTCCACTCGGTAGGATTTTTTCAAACTTAGGCGAGTACTGGACTGCAGCTAAGTCTCCTAGTGGGAGAACTTAGGCGAGTGTTGGACTGCAGCTAAGCCCCCGAGTGGGAGGGTTGCTCTCCACTCGGTAGGATTTTCTTTCAAACTTAGGCGAAACGGATTCGCGACTAAGCCACCCACTGGGGGATTTCAGAAGTAAATAAGAACACAACAATCGAATGATAGGACCATAAGCTCATGTCTTTGATAAACAAATTACAAAGGTGTTTCTTATTACATTTTATTCGAACGAGTGCTTAAGTATAAAAGGGGCGGAGCAGCTCCGCGTTCCTAGCCCGTGGCTCGTCTTTGTGATGCTCAATACTGTAAAGATGGTATGCTCCATTGTGGAGAACTTTGGTGATGATGAAGGGGCCCTCCCAAGTCGGGGCAAGCTTGTGTGGTTTATGTTGATCCACTCGAAGAAATAGGTCTCCTTCTTGAATGGCTCGACCCCTCACATTTCTGGGGTGGAATCGACGCAAGTCTTGCTGATAGATGGTCGATCGAATCAAGGCCATCTCTCTTTCCTCTTCCAAGAGATCGACTGAATCTTGCCGGGCCTGTTCTGCTTCCTCTTCGGAGAAGAGCTCGACTCGGGGTGCGTTGTGGAGCAGGTCACTTGGCAGAATAGCTTCGGCCCCGTAAACCAAGAAGAAAGGGGTTTGTCCGGTCGACCGATTAGGGGTTGTCCTAAAGCCCCACAAAACTGACGGAAGTTCATCAACCCAAGCGCCTGTTGCGTGTTTGAGATCACGCATCAGTCGGGGTTTCAGTCCTTTGAGAATTAGGCCATTGGCTCTTTCTGCTTGTCCATTCGACTGCGGGTGAGCGACCGAAGCATAGTCGGCTCGAGTGCCCCGAGAGGCGCAGAAAGCTCTGAACTCATCAGAATCAAAGTTCGACCCGTTGTCCGTGATGATGCTGTGTGGGACTCCATATCTGAATGTCAATTCTCTGACAAAACTGACAGCGGTGCTTGCATCAATGTTCTTGATAGGTTTAGCTTCGATCCATTTTTAAAACTTGTCGAGTGCAACGAGCACATGAGTGAAGCCGCTCCTGCCAGTTCTCAGTGGTCCAACCATATCCAAACCCCAAACAGTAAAGGGCCAGATGAGGGGGATGGTCTTCAGGGCTGACGCTGGCTTGTGAGACATGTCGGAGTAAAACTGGCAGCCTTCACATCTGTCGACTATATCTTTCGCCATTTCATTTGCTCGTGGCCAATAAAATCCAGCTCGGTATGCTTTAGCCACGATGGCCCGAGAGGACACGTGATGACCATAGGTCCCCGGGTGGATGTCATTGAGCATCATTCGACCTTCTTCTGGTGTTATGCATTTCTGACCGACTCCAGTCACACTTTCCCTGAACAGCTTCCCTCTTATCACAGTAAAGGCCTTGGATCGACGGACGATATGTCGAGCCTCTTCTTCATCCTCCGGGAGTTCTTTCCTGAGGATGTATGCAATGTAGGGCACCGTCCAGTCAAGAGTAATGGCCAGAACCTCCATGATCAGGTCGACCACAGCTGGGACCTCGACTTCAGTCGGATCTGTGGCGCTCTTAGGTTGCGGGGGCTCTTCAGCAAAAGGATCTTCCTGAACTGTCGGCGAGTGGATATGCTCCAAAAATACATTGCTGGGAATGGCTTCTCTCTTGGAACCTATCTTTGCCAAATCGTCGGCTGCTTGATTTTTCAGTCGGGTATTGTGGTGGAGTTCTAACCCCTCAAATTTCTTCTCAAGCTTTCTCACCGCGTTGCAGTAACCAGTCATGGCTGGGCTTCTGACGTCCCACTCCTTCATCACTTGATTAACTACCAAATCTGAGTCGCCATAGACCATGAAGCGATGGACGTCGAGTGAAATGGCCATGCGCAACCCATATAGGAGTGCTTCATATTCTGCTTCATTGTTGGAGGAATCAAAGTGAATCTGGAGGACATATCTGAGCTTGTCTCCTCGGGGGGATACCAGAACTACTCCAGCACCAGAATCGTTCAGCATCTTGGATCCGTCAAAGAACATGGTCCAGTGCTCAGAGTGAACTTGAGTTGGCAGTTGCTGTTCGATCCACTCGGCGAGGAAATCTGCTATTGCTTGGGACTTGATAGCTTTCGTTGCCTCAAACTTGATATCCAAGGGAAGGAGTTCAATCGCCCATTTGGCCACTCGACCAGTTGCATCTCTGTTGTGCAGAATCTCTGACAATGGAGCGTCGCTGACGACTATAACAGAGTGATCCGAGAAATAGTGTGCAACCTTCTTTGTGGTCATGTAAATCCCATAGACGAGCTTTTGATAATGAGGATATCTCTGCTTTGACGGGGTCAGGACTTCAGAAATATAATAAACTGGGCGTAGAACCTTATAAGCTTTTCCTTCTTCTTCCCGCCCGACCATAAGTACTGTACTGATGACTTGTCTAGTGGATGGTATATAACGCAGTAGAGGTTCTTTGCTGATTGGAGCAGCAAGCACCGGCTGGGTGCAAAGCAGGGCTTTTAGCTCTGCAAACGCTGCATCAGCTTCTGGGGTCCACTCGAACTTGTCTGATTTCTTCATCGGTCAGTAAAGTGGCAGCGCCTTTTCACCAAGGCGAGAAATGAATCGACTTAGGGCGGCCAAGCAACTAGTAAGCTTTTGAACATCATGCACACGCACAGGGCGCTTCATTCGGAGTATAGCGCCTACTTTCTCTGGGTTAGCATCGATTCCTCGTTTGGAAACAATAAAACTGAGTAACATTCCGAGTGGAACTCCAAACGTGCACTTTGATGGATTGAGCTTGATATCATACCTTCTGAGGTTGGCAAAGGTTTCAGCAAGGTCAGTCAGTAGGTCAGAAACATTACGTGACTTGACTCCAATGTCATCCATGTATGCTTCCACATTCCGACTGATATGAGTGAGCAGGCACTTCTGAATCATCCTCATGAATGTGCCTCCGGCGTTCTTCAAACTAAATGGCATTGTGACATAACAGAAGCACCCAAACGAGGTGATAAAAGTTGTCTTTATTTTGTCCGGTCCGTACAGACGGATCTGGTGGTACGCGGAATAGGCGTCCAAAAAGGACAAACGCTCGCACCCTGCAGTCGAGTCGACTATCTGATCGATGCGAGGGAGA
The DNA here is from genome assembly GCF_018294505.1 of Triticum aestivum. Taxonomy (NCBI): domain Eukaryota; kingdom Viridiplantae; phylum Streptophyta; class Magnoliopsida; order Poales; family Poaceae; genus Triticum; species Triticum aestivum. The sequence continues at coordinate 778,175,459 of NC_057797.1, read as the reverse complement.
GGGAAGTGATCTTTCGGGCAGGCCCGAATGATATGCTTGAAATCAATACACATACGAAGTGAGTCATCTTTCTTTGGGGCCATGAGAACATTGGCTAACTACTCGGAGTGATAAATCTCTCGGATAAACTCAGCTGCCAAAAGCCGAGCCACCTCTTCACCGATTGCCTTTCTTTTCTAAACGGCGGACCGTCGAAGATGCTCTTTAACTGGTTTCACCTTCGGGTCGACTCTCAAACGATGCTCAACTAGTCCCCTGGCATGTTAGAAGGCTTCCATGCAAAGATGTCCCAGTTCTCACGGAGGAACTGAATGAGCGCTTTTTCCTATTTGGAGTTGAGTGAGGTTGAAATGTGAGTCGGAGCAGCATTGGGGTCTGTCGGGTGAATGTGAATCGACTTCGTTACACCAGACGACTGGAATGCTGAATCGGTGGCTGGCTTCTTGGCTCGCAGCAAGTCACTCGGACCTGCATTTTTCTGGTATTCTTGCAATTCTACCACTGCCATCTGGGCATCGGCGATCTTTGAGCCCTTCTGGAAGCACTCTTCTGCCTTCTTCCGATTACCAGAGATGGTGATCACTCCTCTGGGACCAGGCATCTTCAGTTTGAGGTACACGTAACATAGTCAAGCCATAAATCGTGCATAAGCTGGCCTGCCCAGAATTGCATGATAAGCACTCTGGAAATCCACAACTTCAAACGTCAACTTTTCTTTCCGGTAATTTTTGGAATCACAGAAAACCACGTCGAGTGCAATCTGACCGAGGGATGCAGCCTTCTTGCCTGGAAGGAGCCCATGGAAACTCATATGTCTTTCACTGAGTCTGGACATCGGAATGCCCATTCCTTTCAACGTTTCTGCGTACAGTATGTTCAGACCACTGCCACCGTCCATCAGGACCTTTGACAGTCGAGTGCCTTCGACCATCGGGTCGACCACCAGTGCTTGCGTCCCAGGGGTGGCGATGTGCATTGGATGATCAGACTGGTCGAATGTAATGGTAGTCTGTGACCACTTCAAGTAACTGGGTTTCGCCGGAGCGACCATGTTCACTTCCCCGTTGATAACTTTCAATCGTCTTTTGCTCTCAACATCAGCAAAAATCATCAGAGTGGAATTCACGTGGGGATAACCATCATCATCCTCACCCTCATCCTCAGCCTTGTCTGCTTCTTTCTCCTTCTCCTTGGGATGTTTCTCTCGGAACTGCTGGATTAGGAGACGACACTGCCGAGTGGTGTGCTTCGGGTAAATGAAGTTGCCTTCTTCATCTTTTTTGGCGTGGATATGGCACGGCAAATCCAACACGTCATTCCCATCTTGATCTTTTACTTTCTTGGGGTTCCATGGCCCTTTGGGCTTCCCCTTGAACTTTCCTTGAACCACAGCCAAGGCTTCACCCGGAGCAGCTGGCGCGGCCTTGCGCTTCTGTTTCCGACTGGAGTTTCATCCTCCGGCTTCGTGGGCGACTGCTCTGTGCTTGCCGCTACGGAGTCACTCTTCTTCTTCACCATTGGCATACTTGGTGGCAATTTCCATCATCCGAGTCAGAGTCATATTTCCTATCTGGCCGAATTTCATATTCAACTCCCTATACCTGACGCCTTCCTTAAAGGCACATATTGCCTGATGATCTGACACATCTTCTACCGTGTCGTGTAAGGTGATCCATCTCTGGATATAATCCCTCAAAGTTTCATTCGACTTCTGAACACAACACTGTAACTCTGTCAAACCTGCCGGTCGTTTGCAAGTGCCCTCGAATGTTCTGACAAACACTCGGGCGAGATCTTCCCAAGTATAGATGCTGCCAGGCGCTAACTGATTCAGCCATGCTCTAGCTGAGCCCTCCAACATCAGAGGAAGGTGTTTCATGGCTACTTCATCATTGCCGCCACCGATCTGGACAGCCACTCGGTAGTCTTCAAGCCAAGTGTCAGGCTTGGACTCTCTGGTGAACTTACTAACTCCAGATGCCAACCTGAAGTTGGGGGGAATAACCGCAGCTATGATAGCTCTGCTGAAGCACTCTGGACCAGAGACATGCACCCTGTTGCTGGTTTGTGGACCTCCATCATGGCCCTCTCGGTGAGCTCTGTTTCTGTCGACCAAGCCCTACACGAGAATAGATCTCGCATCAAAGCCTGGCTCCCTGGGGTCAATTGGAATACCTCGCCCAACACTGTGAGGGCGTCTGTCTCCATGCTGCCGAGGCACGTACAACCCACTCCTCGGGGGAGGCGTGGGCACTCGACGGCGATCATCACGATCGACTCGGCGATCATACTGCTCTCGGTTTCTGTACTGATCTCGTCGATCCCCATGTCCCTCACGTCTCGGAGGCGATCTTGGGCTATGGGCCGACTGAATTGTGTCTGCCATAACGGATCTGTTGTGGATCCTATCCAGTGACTGAGATACAACTGTATTCTGCTCTCCCGCCGCCCGGAGCAAGGCTCGGATCTGCACCAAACCTCGACCAGCTTCTGACTGGGAGGGTTGGATCGACTCCACTATCCGGGCAGCAGCAGCTAGATTCTGGATCGGGGTTCGGTATACCTGAGTCGGAGGAGAAAAAAGCTGGCGTCGACTGGATTTGGGAGCGCATTGTCAAGCGCGATCGTCGAGTGCGCGCTGGAGGTTCTCTAGTCGAGTGCGCTCAGCCAGGTTGGCCAAGCGCGCCTGCTCCAAGGCCTGGGCCTTAGGGGTTTCTCTAACTATGGGAGTATGCAATGCATCCATGTTCCAGCGGCGAAATTCCTCCCTCTGCTGCGAGGAGATGGGTTCGGGGCGGTACTCCTCGTGAACGCGCGACGGATCGCCGTCCCCGTCACCTCCGTCTTCACGGTTGAAGCCAGGAGGGCTGCGTGGTCCATTGACCATCAGAACTTCTGCCGCTGGGTCGCTGCTGTCGCACTCGGATGCGGTCTCTACGGAACCAGTCGACAGATCGAAAAGGCCGTAGAGAGTTTCGTCGGGCTCGATCGCTGCGACTTGAGGGGTGGCCGACTGGCGGGTCACCGCATGCCTCACCCACCGCTGAAGCCTCGACCGACCGGAGCGTTTACTCCGGCGAGCCGCAGGAAGGGGGAAATCTGATGGAGTCGACTGGTACTGGGTCGACGGTTGCCGCAGGATGACGCCACGGACGCACGCGCGAAAGTGCGTCGCCCCGCGGGCGGGGAGCGCGCCGGCGTCGAGTGGCTCCTCCTGAAGCCAAGCGGAGTCGTCGGCGACAAACACGAGCGCACCGAGACAGATCTCGCGGCGCTCAGCCAAACCTCCGCCTGGAACCATGATGAAGGGGATCGGAAAAATCGCAACTTCTCCAACAAGTCGCTAAGACACCTTCCCCAAGGTGGGCGCCAACTGCCGTGGATCTAAGACTGACAGTAGATTGGAGGGTAGGTATGAGGAGGCAAGATCCTAGCTATGGAGTACTTGTACACACGAGTTTTACGAGTTCAGGCCCTTCTCGGAGGAAGTAACGGCCCTACGTCTCGGTGCCCTGAGGCGGTTGACTGGATTATATGTGTGTGTGAGTTTACAAAAGTGCGAACCCCTGTCCCAGAGGAGGGGGTGGCTTATATAGAGTGCGCCAGGACCTCAGCTCCCCTCCCTTACACAGGGTTCAATGTTCATAAAGGTGGGGCGTTACTGGTAACGTCCACAATAAAGTGTTATAAATGCCCATAAAGCTATGGTTTAAGTCACAACCGTTGCAGAGTGGAGGGCTTCTCATCTTCTAGTGGTCGAGTGTCTTCAAGGTGGTCCAGTGTCTTCAAGGAAGTCGAGTGAGCACATCTTCATGGTCGAGTGGATGATGTTTTCTCTTCGACTACTTCTGATTCTTTGTAGAGATGTCCTTGGGGAGGGTATGTTGGACAGATACATGACCCTACCCTAGGTACATAGCTTCATCAGACATGACAGCTAGCCAATGCCCAACCGACACGTACACAACAGTCGGATTTTTTAGCACAATTGTAGCATTACTTGCATATCATGTAATGCTAACTCGGTGGTCCGAATCAAATCACTCGAGCGAAGAAGAACTACGTCTCTTGCTAGCAAGTATTTATTTGGAACAAAAAGAGATTTCTCTCAACTCACATAGGTTTTGGTTTACCATCTGAGAACCGTAAGTTTTTCACACCAAACCCCTTTTAATATTATAATAGTCCTATGACTCAAGAGCGGGAAGAAGAACAGTGAAAGAATACTACATCTTTTCTCCGGCTTCAAACTTCTCGACTACATTCAATTTCTTTGGACAGACACTGCACCAATTGCTTTTCATAAATAGTAGGACAGGAGTGATGAGAATATATTTGTGGAATTGTCCAATAAATATTCGGATTAGTTTCGAGAGGATCCAGAAGCATTTCAGGGTCATCGGAAGGGTTTCAGAGAGTATTGGGTAATACCAAGTATTATCGATATATATATAGAACACTTTTCTATTCAATTATATATATATATATATATATGGAAAGTGTTTCTGGGATGTTAAATTATATATAAAAGGGTCTAGATATTTTTAGAAAACTTTTCTATTCAATTTAGTATCAACGGGTCTAAAAAGGCCAAAAGGTGGAAGGCAACTTGGGCCACAAGGGCCCAATTGGAGGTGGCGCCTCCCTTCCCTAAGGAAGGAGGCCGAATTGGAGTGAGGGAGGGTTTCCCCTCCCCCTATGACCGGCGCACCAAGGAGGGAAGGTTTCCCTATTTGTCTGCAACCCCTGCTCTCCCCTCAAACCTATATATAATAGGTGATTTTGTCCTTGGAATATACAAGGTTGGAGCCTCATCTAGTCCCTATAGTTCTAGTTGTAGTTAATCCTAGTTGATCTAATTAGACCTAGACAAATCATGTAATCCTCATAACTAGAAGCCCAGTGTGGTTCTAATCTACTCCCTCTAATTCTCGGGCAACGGTTAGCTCTGGACGGCGAAGCGCTGCCAGATCATGAAGGATGCACGCTTGCAACCAAGTATATAGGCCGTGCTTTCGTTCTTCAGTTCGAGGGACTGTTCATGGGTGGTTCGCAAGATCGTTCATCGACGGTTTGAGGGACTCCAACTATGATCTACACCAACACGTTCTTCTTTCGCAGCAACTCGATGACGGTAATGATCATAATACCAACCGGTTATGCATCTTCTTATTGATCTTGGGTGTGTGTAGGCATGAATTTTTTTGTTTTCTACTACGTTTCCCAATAGGTGGGTTGACCGGTTGATGTTAATCCGTCCTGCCCCATCAGTGGTGAAGGTGAGGGAGCCAAGTGTGAGGATCTCTCCTGGTGTGAGACCTCTGGAAATTGAGAAAGATCCGATATGATATTGGTATCCGGCCGATGCGGCCCATGCTTCGTGTGCCAACTGACAGCTACAGAAAACCGTAAGATCCCTCAATAGGGTGCCTTGCTTAGATGGAAGTCACATATCAAAGGTTGGACGAGGGATTTACCCAGGATCGGGCCTCCATGGTGGAGAAATATCGTACATCATGCTTGCTATTATTGTTCTTAATGCGATACCTCTAAGCCTTGTGGCTATTGTACACTCGAGAACCATTGATATTCGAGAGAAGTCTATATTACAACCCTGAACTATCACCAAAATCTAAGATACAAACCCGAACTCCATAAATATCAACCTTGAACTCTAAAAACCAGACATGATTCAACCCTCTCCTCCCCCAACCGTGGTTTTGACCCTGTTGACCGAGTTTGAGTCAATGACTGTCTAGTTAGATAAATAAAAAATTCCATCTCTCACAGCCACAGTCATTTACATGTTGGACCTTAAAAAAGTTGTCTCCTCAATCCAGCCCTGGGCAAAGGAGCACAGCGGTGGAGGCCGGTGCACGGATGGTGGAGGAGCTTCGACGAGTTGTGCAAGGCGGCGCTCGACTGCGGTGAGCATGTGTGGGGAGTCCAGGCGGCGCTCGACTAGAAGGCAGAGTGGTGAGTGAGCCCCTGAGGCCATGGCTAGCTAGGAGCTTAGCATCCCCCAAATCGACGCTTGCAGAGAGGGAAAAACGTCGGGAATGAGAGAAGAAGGTGCCGCTCACCACGGGGAAGTCCAATCGGTGGTTGGAGAGGAAGGGAGCAGCGAGCTCGGAGGTGGCGGCTCTGATCGGACTTGGAGGAGCAGGAGGACGTCGGTGTGGGGCATCCCGAGCGTCCAGATGAAGAGGTCGATTAGGCGTCCCATGGATACCTCGTTTTATCTGGAGGTCGTCATTGGCCGCGCATATCAGTGATGACCTTATCCTTAGACATTGGTGGTTGTGGGCTCGGCGAGGTGCAGGGCTGGCATGGAGGAACGGGAAGGAGGAGAAGGGCTGGTGGCGGTGGCTGGACGAAGCGCCAGCACCGGGGTGCGGGCGGCACGACTGCTTGTGCTGCCTGATGGGGCTATATCAATGGGTGGCAGCTGCGTGACCATGTCTGTTGTAGTTGTCGACCAGAGGAGGTGGTGGCACAGGGAAAGGGGAGGAGGCTATGGGAGCGACTGGAGGCAGCGGCGCTGCTCGCTGTCGGTTGGCCGGGTGGTGCGACCGTGCCGCAGGATCGAGCGAGGAGGAGGTGGTGGCGGAGGCTGGGTCAGGCGAGATGAGTGAGGAGAGAGAAAGGAGCTAGGGTTAAGTAGATCGCTGATGTGGCAGGCTGACTAGGTTACTGCTAGGCAGTCAATGGTTAAAACTGAGTCAAAACCGGGCCAGGTTGATTTTTGTCCGTGTTGAAAGTTTGAGGTTGTAAAGTGAACAGTTTTGAAGTTCGGAGTTGTATCTTAGACTTGTGTGGTAGTTCAGGGTTATAACATGGACTTCTCTCTTGCTATTCTAGCAAAGAACATACACATTAATTACGAACTTGGAAATAAATAATAACATTTATTATTGTCTCTAGCGTATGTTTCCATCATGTAAATCTCAACGTAGCAATAGTTAGGCTCGTATTTATATTCTGCATAGCCTAAAGTAGCTAATTAACAAGGTAAAATTTATTATGGCAGCCCCACCATTCTACATCCAATCGCAATAAAAAGAAAGCAAAGTAGCTTTAATTAGGGCAGCCCCAACGTTGTACATCATATCAACACCAAACTTTTCGACCTCCCTGCTCGAGCCCGTTTTGAGATCCAACATGGAGCGGCAAACATCCAAAGACACGTCCGCTTGTCAAATTACAGTAAACCGAGGGGAAGTTTGCGGGCGTCCGAACCATCACCATGTAGGCACTCAAAAACCTCTAAAAACCCATTCAGAGTCGCGGATTTCTTACTTTGTCCCTTCCTTCGCTCTGTATCTACGGTCCTCCTAGGTCGACGCAGCTCGTGTATCACCCTGACCGGCCGCCCAGGCCTTGCCGATACTCCACCCGGGTGCCAGGCCGACTTTTCCTATGTCGCGATCACCCCTCGTTTGTTCGTCACATAGGTACACTCCGCCCCTGCTGATGCCTGTCATGGCGGAAGCCATGCTCGACAAATGTTTGTCTAAAGGACGTAGCCAAATTGTTGACAAGTTTTTTCTTATTTTGAAGCAAACATGATGGATTCGGACATGGAGTACCTCTACAACGAGTTCTTTGATTCGTCCTCGTCGGATGAGGACAAATATGAGGACGAAGCGACGATGATGCAGCATGTCCTGGCAGACACAAAATGTGCGGAGGAACATATTCTAAATTTCAATGGATCAATCAAGGGGCATGAGTGTTGAATCAGAGGAGGGCACAGGCCATTTCATGCTGATGAACTACTACTTTTTCACTGATGCCCTATCCGTGGCTCATTTTTGCCGCTAGTTTTGGATGTGAAAAAATGTGTTCGATTGCCTCAACAATGGTTCCCAGTTCTATGATGACTACTTCATCTTGAAGGATGTTCTTGGAAGAAATGGATTCTGTGGTGGCCAATAGTGCATGACTATAGTGAGGATGCTTTTTTATAGCGTAGCCACAGGTTCATAGGACGAGTACCTTCGAATGTTGACAGCACATACGAAGATGCCATGGTCAGGTTTGCTATTGCGGTGGTCGCGGTGTTTGGACCGCGGTACTTGAGAGAACCAATCGCTGAAGACACCGCAAGGCTTCTGGCACTGTTGAAAGCAAGAAGATGGCCAGGATTACTCAGATCCCTTTATGGCAAGCACTGGAAACGGAAGAACTGCCCGTGAATTGAACAAGGGCAATATCAATGCCATGTGAAGAAGCCACCATCATTCTTGAAATTCTTGCATCACAACACGTCTGGATTTGGCACTCTTTCTTTGGCATGCCCTGGTCTCACAATGACATCATCGTGTTTCAGTGGTCTACATTATTCGCTAGGTTGACTGCGGGACAAGCTCATCCAACTATGTCTTCAATGATCATGACTATACTATCTTTTTTATTGTATCTACCGTCCTTGGGCAACCTTCGCAAAACCATCTCTGAGCCAACAACTCAAAAAAGAGCTCATTTGCCCCCAATGACAAGGATCTAGAAAGGATGTGAATACTACATTTGGAGTGTTTCTAGCCCGTTTTGCAGCTGTTTGAAGACGTGCGAAAATATGGTATCTGGAGACCCTATGAGTGTTGATGACATGGTGTGTGATCTTGCAAACACAATTGTGAAGAATGATGGTGAAGATGATGCCGAAGGTGTGGAATTTGAGAATATGGGTGATCCTATCAAATTTCCGCCTCTGAATCCGACCACATTTGAGGAGTTTTTACAAATACATTAGCAAATTCGACATGGAGGAACTCAGGAGCAACTTCAAAATGGTATGACTCTGTATCCATGGGCGATTAAAGGGGACATGTAGAACATGTGTGTTGGCCCAGTCCCGACGTCGAATACTTCTGACGACGGTGATATGACCAACGACGAACGACGATGAAGCGAAGCGAAGCTGGTTGAACTTGGTTCCTGCCCCAAGCGGACAGACCTTCGAGAAATCAATTAGCAACACCGAGATAAGACTCGCACGTACACAACCTGCTGAACGATCTTTGCTTTGATCGTTACAGCGCTACTAGTAGTAACGTACGCGTAGACGATTCGGCTGATTGCCACAGGAGCGTATCGCTCCTGGTTTGATTTGTATTACTTCACAAATCCAAGGTACTGTTTACAGGGGGTCTACATGGGTATAAATATCAGCTAGGCTGCCGTAGTTCCTAGACCGAATCAGCCAAGAATACTAATCCTACAAGGATACTAATTGGTGCACTAGTTGAACACGTACACACACATGTAGTCGGCCTGGACGTTGGGTTTACTTCCAACAATCACTCCTTAAACACGACGTCGTCAAGTTATAGCTCCGACGACAATCCTTTCTTGCATCTTCAAGAACTTCTCTCGGTCCAAGGACTTGGTTAGCATATCCGCCAGCTGATCGTCGGTGCGAATGTAATTGACCTTTATCTTATCTTCTTCCACGCAGTCCTTCTTGTAGTGATACATCGTATCAATGTGCATGCTTCTATCATGCCACATTGGATCCTCACGTAGAAAACTTTCAGACTTGCTATCAACATTAAGCACCACTTGTTCCATATCTCGATCCATGAGATCACCGTGTAGCCTCCCTAGCCACACATCTTGACACGCCGCAGTGGCCGCTGCAATACACTCTATTGCATCAACTCCGGGTACTTTACTCTTCTTGCTCAGCTCAAGACGAGGTTTCATTGGAGCAGCAACTAGATTGCAATCTTTCATGCCACGGCTTTCAAGTACCTTCCTTGTGTATGCCTCCTGGCATAGTGTGATCCCCTCCGTCTTTTGATGTACCTCTATCCCGGGGTCGTAGCTCAAAAGACCGAGATCATCTATCTTGAAAAACTCTTTCATCTGTAGTTTGAACTTTGCAATCACCTCTTCATGTGCTCCAGTAATCAATAGGTCGTCGACGTAGATGCCAACCAGTAGACGATCCCTTCCTTTACCTCTCTTGTACATTGCATGCTCTAGTGGGGTTTTCTCAAATCCAAGAGAAACCTATGTCCGATCAAGTTTGACGTTCCACTCTCGAGGTCCTTGCCATAGCCCATACAAGATTTTGTGTAACTTCAGTACCTTGTGCTCCTCTCCCTCTTTGATGAAACCCGGTGGTTGATTAACATACACATCTCCTTCTATCTCGCCATTCAAAATCGCGGATTTTACATCCATGTGATGTACTTTCCATGATTTCTGAGCCGCGAGAGCGATGAGTAATCTCACCGACTCCATCTTTGCAATGGGAACAAACACTTCTTCGAAGTCCATACTTTTCTCTTGCACATACTCTTTGGCCACAAACCTCGCTTTGTGCTTCATGCACCCTTCAACGTCTTTCTTGACCTTAAATTCCCACTTGAGCTCTATGGCATCATGTCCGTTGGGAAGATCCAGAAGCTCCCATACTTTGTTGTCTCGAATCGACCTCAAGTCTTTATCCATAGCATGATGCCAACACTCTTCTGTCTTTGCGCCTTCAAAATTTTCCGCTTCCTTGATGTGCAAACATTGTTGCCCTTTACTCCTCAGCTTCATCGAATTTATTCGAAGCGCTTCCTCTGAAGATATGTCCAACATGCATCGTTCTCGTGCTACCGAAGAAGACACACTGTCGTCTGGACTTGCCAAAGTTCCTGTTGCTGGTGATTTGGGCTCTTCGAAACTGCTCCTCGTAAGCCCTGCACAGTTGCTGCTAATTTCTAGCTTGCCTTCCGTGAGTATCCCTTGCATCTCTTCTGGCATGCTAGAAAAACCTTTATGGGTAGTAGTACCTCCGTCCAGAGCTCCCACTTCTAGCCCATCTCCTTTTTCTGGAATATGCTCACGTTCTAGCCCAAGCACTAGGAGGGTGTTTGTTTCCAGGGACTATTGGTCTAGGGACTTAAATAAGTCCTTATAAGTCTCATCTAAACCAAACAGGAGGGACTTATAGGGACTTAAAGTAGGCATTTGAGACTTATGAAATAAGACTCTTAAGGAGGGACTTATAGGGACTTATAGTTGTAATATGGTTTCATAAAGACTTATAAGTCCCAGGAACCAAACAGATAGGAATTTTTTAGAGACTTAGGACTTATAAGTTGAGATTAAAAAAAATCTAAGACTTATGAACCAAACAGGGCCTAGGCCTCCACGTGATATTAGGCTTCCTTGTGGAACGCTTATTGTAGCCGGCCTGCTAGATGGAGTGCTAGCCATCTACGCTGCACCGGCCACACCATCGCACCTCGTCTCGGCCACCTGCTCGCGCGAGCTGGCTGGCTTGCCGCTCGTTGCGATGCACACAACGTTTTGACTCGCCATGTCGTATCCATCGTAACTTGCTGCGTCTGGACTGTCTAACATCACGCTGTCTGATCCGACTGCAACTCGCTGCGTGCCTTGGCCCGTCTCTGTTTTGACCATGCTGAGACGTTGTACGTCATGGACTTCTGACGCCACACCTTCGTCTATCTTCGGAATTGCTGAACTGTTCTTTCGGCCGCAGCTGGCCACTCTCGGACGCGCCATGCAAAGGCTACTTTTCCGTGGACGAGCACACGCAGCTTTCGTTGCATCCGCTCCAACAAAGTTAGCACTTACTTCCATAGCATTGTCGTAAGTTTTGGAATCACCCCCCGCATCTGTAGCTTCGATACGAGTTTCCGAAACATGATCATGATGGCAAACTTTTCCTTCCGCAAGCTTGACAATTTCTTTAGTCAACGCTTGAGAGTCTGGATCCTCCTCGTCCACGAGTTCACTCATTAACATCATGTCACCATCATCTCCTTGTTGGGCCATGAGCGCCTTCTCCTTCGGTGTTTCCTCGCAGTCAGCCTTGAAGTGACCGAGGAGGCCACAGTTATAACACCTCACTTTCCTGATGTCAAACTTTCTCCTCGGTGGTGATGCAGCCTCATCGTCTGAGTCGTCGTCCGAGTCGGTGAAGTTCTTTCTCGCCGAAGGCTGCTTCCCCTTCTTTTTGCTGCTGCTCGTGGATCCGCCTTGCTTTTCCTTTGACAAAGCGACCCACTGCGCCCTTGTGAGCATCACAATCTCGTCGTTCCTCCCGTCCCCAAGACTGTACCGCATACGCTCGTCGTGAGCCTTGTAGCGTCCGACGAGATCATCAATGGAGAGAGTCGCGAGATCGACGCACTGCTCGATCGCCGTGACAATTTGCAGGTACCGGGGAGGGGCCGCGCGCAAGAACCGCCGGACAACCGAGGTCTCCGTGAGGTTTTCTCCAAGCGCACGAATCCGATTGACAAGAGTTACTACCCGTGAAGCGAACGCATCCACAGACTCATCGTCCCCCATGACCAAAGTCTCGTAGTTCCTTAGGAGAGTTTGGAGATTAGCTTGCTTGACGCGGGTGTGTCCCTCAAACATGAGCTTCAGCATATCCCACACCTCCTTTGCCGTTGCTTTGGCGATTAGGTGCTGGAGGACATCCATCGGCATCACCGAGTAAATCGCCGACGCCGCCTGCCGATCCTTTCGGTGCTCGGCTCCCTCCTTCTTGAACGCGTCGCCTCCGGGATCCACCGCGTCCCATAGCTCGTTGGCGCGGAGACCACACTCCATGAGGGTCTTCCAGACCCCGAAGTTCTCGCGATCAAACCGTGGATACGATGAACTCGCCGGAGCAGCAATTACTTTAGCCTCACCGGAGTACTCCGCCAGCTGCTTGTTCTTCTCGTCGTCCGCCATGATCCTCCGTTACTAGAAGATCAACTTTACTTTGATACCAATTGTTGACCCAGTCCCGACACCGAATACTTCCGACGACGGCGATACGACCGACGACGAACGACGATGAAGCGAAGCGAAGCTGGTTGAACTTGGTTCCTGACCCAAGCGGCCAGACCTTCGAGAAATCAATTAGCAGCACCGAGATAAGACTCGCACGTACACAACCTGCTGAACGATCTTTGCTTTGATCGTTACAGCGCTACTAGTAGTAACGTACGCGTAGACGATTCGGCTGATTGCCACAGGAGCGTATCGCTCCTGGTTTGATTTGTATTACTTCACAAATCCAAGGTACTGTTTACAGGGGGACTACATGGGTATAAATATCAACTAGGCTGCCGTAGTTCCTTAGACCGAATCAGCCAAGAATACTAATAATCCTACAAGGATACTAATTGGTGCACTAGTTGAACACGTACACACACATGTAGTCGGACTGGACGTCGGGTTTACTTCCAACAATGTGTGCCCATAAGTTGAATTGAAGTTTAAACTATTTTATTTCAATGTAATATCTGAATTTGAACTGGTGCTACATTTGAATATTTTCACTACTTCAAAAATTATGCTATTTATCTATAATTATTTGAGCAGTGTGGACATAAAGAAACACGGGCGAAAGTTGATGCGCACGGTTGGATGACGGCTCCTGTAGCCATGTCCGTAGACACATCCAGACATGTCCGCTATTGTTTGGTGTGTCCGTTTGGATGTACGCCCTATTGGAGATACCCTTAGAACATCTACAACCTGAGATATCCTCCTCAAATAATTGGACAAAAGAGAGAAAGGAAAAATTCATCAAACCAGACCCCTCACTCTGTCCTCATTTGCCTAAGTTGTCCGCAAACTCCATGCTCAGTCCATACATGGGGAGGATATGAAGATGTCCGGGTGTGTCAGCAATATAGGATGTGGCTCACCACGGACCATTTTTTTCTCTCTCTTCATCTCCATCAATTGCATGCATGTGACCGGACAAACTTACGAACAAAGTGAGAGATCCGATGTACTCCCTCCGTAAACTAATATAAGAGCGTTTAGAACACTATTTTAGTGATCTAAAGACTTTTATATTAGTTTACGGAGGGAGTATTTATGAACAAAATGGGGCTTGAAACTGACACACCCGACACTGACTGTACGCATGTGCGGACATTTGAGGGTCAAATTTCCCCATTATGGTACTAGATGCCCGTAGGAGGCCATCCTCTCCCCCACCTACCACTCAACCCGCGCACAGAGCTAGCTGTCCTTTGAAGCAAGAGGCCATGGCGGACCAAGCCATCGTGGAAAGGACGTGCACGAAGCTGAGATCCGCCATCGGTGATGATGAGGCCACCGAGTCGACAGGCGACCTGCGGGAAATGCTGGACACGCTTGAGGCCATGCATGCGGCGATGGTCGACAAGGAGAGGTTATGGGACGGTTTCAAGTCCAAGTCCGGGAAAGAGTGGGTGAAGAAGGTCAGGACCGCCGCCAACGGGGTCTCGGACCTCGTGGACGAGTTCAAGATGCAATCCGCCGCAGGGACACCGGCTACAGGAAAGGTATGCTAGCTGTATCTGCTCCGTAATTTTGGTGGCCAATTAATAGGGTTCCGACGGATCTTGAATCGTGAGGATTGATTTCTTGACAGACGACGACGAAGAGTGTCGAGCTCCCTGAGAAGATGAAGCAGATTAAAGAAATACTGAAGGGGGTACTCAAGGAGTGGAATGATTTCCAAGTTAAAAATCGTGCATCAAATCCAATTACTGTAGGTGCTATTGTAGGAAGAGATGAAGATAGAGAGAAGATAATTGCTCAGCTATCTGCACGCTGCCCGAGTGAAGAGCCCATCATTCTTCTCATCGCTGGTGAGGAAGGCGTAGGCAAGACAACAGTAGCAGAAATGGTTTTCAACGATGTCCGATTCAGATGCTATTCTCGGGCATGGGTCAATAACTCACTGGAATTGCATGAAATAGGCAAGTCGATAATTTCTCAATTATCTGGGAAAGAAGAGTTGAGCCATGCTTCAGAGGACGACATGGACTCTATAAGGGACCGCCTTCATAAGCTACTCAATGGCATGAAGGTACTCGTCGTTCTAGATGACTTATTTATGGCTTCCTATGAGTGGGAGCCCTTGAAGCAGATGTTTTCTGTAGATGGCAAGGGCAGTCAGGTGATTGTAGTGGCAACAACAACACAAACATGGACAGATTCTGTGATTCATGTACACACTCTAGATCTTTTGAGTAAGGACATGTGCTGCACAATAATCAAGCAACTGGCGGGTGGTTCCAAGGATCCATCCACCAAGAAGGAATTGGAGCAGATAGCACCAGCGATTGCAGAGCGCTGTGGGGGTTTGCCATTAGCGGCTCAATTATTTGGCCGCTTGCTAAAGTTCAAACATTATGAAGCATGGCCGACACTACTGGATAAAAGTCTCTGGTCAGATAACGCTGTTGATCTATCCTTGGAATTGAGCTACAGAAGCATGCCACCAAATTTGAGATTATGTGCAGCTTACTGCACCCTCTCATACGTGGCAGCTCATCAAAGATTAGTCAAAGAAGATCTGATTCATCAATGGATAGCTCTCGGTCTTATTGAGCCATCTGACGGTACTATTTCGGCTATAAAACTTGCCGAGGAGTATATTACGAGGCTTTTGGACATGTCATTCCTGCAAACTGCCAACTTGCCACCGGTGAGTGACCAAATTCATCTAAGAAATTTCATTTCCTATTCTTTTGGTTTGATGAAAGTGATATACATCTCTACTGAAAGCAATTACGCTTTCCTAATTACATCGCGAGGCAACTCACATTAGGACACGTTTATGTGGCTCTGCAGACAACACATTTTGCATCATACTCTGACTAGCATTTTTAGGAATGATAGAGTTATAATATAAGAAATCTGTTCGGTAATTTATCAACTGTGTATGGAGGACTGCACACAGCTGGAGTACAGGACTTTTTCCTATCTGTAGCTAGTGGAGCCTCAGTTTAATTGCATCAACGAGACCAGCAGTATCCAAACAGTATCTTTGAAAGAGATGTTTATTACGCAAAGATAAGAATGATTACAACAGAAGATCCATTACTAATGCATTTATGTGTCATTCCTTTGTTGCAGGCCAGTGGAAAGGATGACACGACGGAAATATTATTCAAGATGCACGACAGTATCCTTCAATTCGGACGAAATCTTATAGAAGCCGATCTGGAGGAAGTGTACGATCCAGAGGACTCTAGTGTGACTGAACACTGCCGCTATGTAGTGATAGTCCAATGTGACGCCTGGCCATCCAAGTCATTATTACCTGCCCGGAAAATAAGCGTGATACATTGTTTCCTCTGTAGTGAAATGGACCTAAGTGATGATTCATTTTCAGTTCCCAGCTGCCTGCGTGTCTTGAATTTAGAGAGGACGGCCATACAGAGGCTACCAGATTCGATCTGTTCAGTTGAGCAATTAGGGTATCTTAATTTATCAGGCTGCTCTGGACTAGTAGGTCTGCCAGCAAAATTTGGGGAATTAAAAAGGCTGCTGCATATCAACTTATCAGGCTGTTCTGGACTTGAAACTCTGCCTGAATCATTTGGGGAGCTAAAAGATCTGCGGTATATCAACTTATCAGGCTGTTATGGGCTAGAAAATCTGCCTGGGTTATTTGGGACGCTAATAAATCTGGTGCGTGTCAACTTATCAGGTTGCCGTGCACTGAAAAATCTGAACAAAAAAATTGGGAAGCTGGCAAATTTGATGCATCTCAACTTGTCAGGTTGTTCTGTCCTAGTAACTCTGCCAGGGTCATTTGGAAAGCTAATAAAGTTGGTGCATATCAACCTATCTAACTGCTCTAGTCTAGGAAAACTGCCACCATCATTTGGGAAGCTAGCAAGTTTGAAGAACATCAACTTATCAGGTTGCTCTGGACTAGTAACTCTTCCCAAATCTTTTGGGGATCTAAGAAATTTATTGCATATTGATCTGTCCCGCTGCTATGGATTAAAAATGCTGCCAGAATCATTTGGGAAGCTACCAAAATTGGAGCATGTTGGCTTGTCAGGTTGCTCTGGACTGGTAGCTCTACCCGAATCCTTTGGAGGGCTAACAAATTTGTTGCATATTGATCTGTCACGCTGCTGTAAACTCTCAAAGCTGCCGGGATCATTTAAAAATCTATCAAAATTGGTTCATCTAGATTTATCATTTTGGTGTTGTTTCGAAGGGATCAAGATAGCTCTTGGTGGCCTTACCAGTCTCCAGCATTTGAACTTGTCACACCCTTGCTGCTATGGTGCTGACCACGGCTATCTTGAAGAGCTAAAAGGGGTTTTGGGCAATCTCAGTGGACTCCGGTATTTAAACATATCCATGTTTCTGAACCCTCTCTCTTACCGCCTGTCAGAAAAGGAAAATCTTCAACAGATTGGATCTTTTCTTGAACAATATATTGGATGTATCAGCAGCTTGCACAGTCTAGAGCATCTGGATTTATCTCATAACATTTTTCTTTGTGATCTAGCTGAAAGTCTGAGTGGCTTGCATAGCTTGGATACACTGGACCTCTCAGGCTGCATTAGACTGAAAAAATTAGAAACATGGATGACTAAAATGGACTCTCTGAAGTCAGTAATTTTGAGGGACTGTGACGGTCTGGAAATTTACGAGTTTGAAGTTGGTGTTGATGATAATATTAACAACTATGTACAGCTACAGGATGTAACATCAAAAGTGTTGGAGATAAGATGTCTTGAGAAAATGAAGTGTTTGGAGGAAGCTGAGAGAATAAAATTGGTAGAGAAATCAAAACTTCAGAATTTGAAGCTTTGTTGGACTGTGGACTCTGAACCTGTCCAGTCAGTGGATGATAATAAACCTGACAGGTCCGTACAGAGTAATGAACCTGAGGATTCTGTGCAGGAGAATAAACTTGACAGGCCCGTGGAGAAGAATGAATCTGAGGTATCGGTGGAGAATAATAGACCTGACAAGTCAGTTGAGGAGACGGAACCTGAGATCTCTGTGGAGAGAAACAAACCTTGCGGTCGCGGGTCAGCCGAGGAGATTCAACATGAGGTCTCTGTGGAGGAGAACAAACCTCGCGGGTCAGCCGAGGAGATTGAACCTATGGTCTCTATGACTGACGGGTCCGTTGAGGAGATTCAACCTGAGGTCTCCATTGAGGAGAATCAACCTCACAAGTCCGTCTCCGTCAATGAAATTCAACCTGAGGTCTCTGTGGAGGAGAATAAACCTGACAGGTCCGTCAAGGAGATTGAACCCAAGGTCTCTGTGGAGATGAAAAAATCTGACAGCTCAGTGGAGAAGAATAAACCTGACAATTCGGTCAAGGACAATGATTTGTTAGAAGCATTCATGCCACCACAAAATCTGCAGTGCCTTGAGCTACATGGTTATAGGGGCAAAATATTCCACACTCATTGGTTGTCCAAGGCTAAACTTCTTAATCTTGTAAAGGTTACCATGGAAGGCTTCCCGAGTTGCGACATCCTGCCACCATTTGACATGTTACCTAACCTGCAGCACTTGGTTGTGCGGAGGATGGCCAGCATCAAGCGAATTAACGCCGGTTACCTGATTGGGAACAAACCAATAAAGTTTACAATAGAAGATATGCCTCTACTGGAAGAATTCAACACCACACATAGCAGTGCTGGTAAAAAGCTTGCTTCCTCAGCTATTGATGAACTGGTCGTACACAAATGTCCCCGCTTGAGGTTTGAAACTCTCTCCACGAGATTTCAGAAGCTGGTAATATCAGAATGTAAATTTTCGAAACGGGTAATATCAGAATATGATCAAGGGAAAAAGCATGAAGGATATGAATATGAAGAGGAGGGCCCTTCTCAACTGGTGGCCAAAAGCTGCTCTATGCCTATATACCAGTGGAGTCTGTTTCACCACCGCTGTGTCCTCCACAAGTTAACTATTGAGAAGTGTTCCCTCCATGCACTGCTACTGCTAGGGGTTGATTCTGACGACACTAGTTCACTACCAGAATACATGGGTCACCTCGCCTCTCTCCAGGAACTGAGTATCGTGTCCTGTGAAGATGTCAAACATCTTTGGGGGATCATACAGAAACTGACCTCTCTCAAGTCTCTGCACTTAAGTGCCTGCCAGGATTTACGTAAACTTGATGAAGTATTAGGAGATCTCACCTCTCTTGAGAAGCTTTCCGTCAACAGATGCCGCGAGATTGAAGTTCTCCCGCAAAGCATCAGTAAACTCACCAACCTCAAGGATCTGTATATTTTAGAGTGTCCAAGTTTGAAGGGGTGGTGTGAAAAAAAGGAAAGCAAGAAACGTCTCGGCCACGTCCGACCAACATACGAGTATGTCACCTTCAGTTCATTACTTCCTCGGTACTGGTTTTTTTATTGTTCTGCTTTACATTCCATTTCTTCCTTCACAGCTCTCTTGGTGTAACTCTGCAGATTACCTAATACCAGTGAGCTAGGCGAACAAATTAAGCGAAGCTAAGCGGATGTCTTGGCTCTGTTAGGAACATGGAGCCACTGCTTGAACATGGCCAGGCGACCTTCGAGTTATCACCGCAGGTTAATGTTTTCTTCTGATGATAATTAACGTGACTCAGGACATGATTTTAGACAACCTTTCAAATCGATCTCGTGTGTGTACTTGGATTGTTAGTTAATCTCGTTTTTCTCTCGGTTAGCTAGCTAGCTAGTGCTTGTTTAGGGAAAAATAAACGCACCTTTGCCTGTGAACGATGCTGGCCGTGGCCTGTGGCATGTAACGGCCAAGGCCCCAAGCCAATTCCTTCGCTTTCAGTTAAGAATTGATTAAGGCCTCCCAGTGTACAATTGGTGTGTCTCCCAGTGTAAAATTCGTGTTGTGTTCTTCAGCGCCACTGCAATTACAGTTGGCATCAGAGCTTTGTTGTTTGCTCCTGATGCATGGCAGGCTCCAGCGGCTCACGAGTTCAGGCCAGCGTCACTGACTCTAGAGCGCAGCGGCACTGCTTGGGTTAGGGGTTGTTAGAGTTGTGTCGAATATTGTGTACAAGATAGGTTATAGTTGAACTTGTAGTTGTATTGTGTTTAGATAGGATATGAAGTCGTGTCCTAGTAGGACACTTGTATCCTAGGCCTCTTTTATATAGCGGGGGTAGACACACGATGTAACCTATGCCAACATAATAGCACAGGCACGCGGGGGAGCCGGCGCCCGGGCGGCCGGAGTGTGGTATTGTGACGGTGTCACGGGGAGGAGCGCCCGTAGTCAGGCCCCGGAGATGTAGCCATTTCGGTGAACCTCGTTAACAAATCTCGGTGTCGTGATCGTATGATTGCTTGATCCTCAGTAGATCGACGAAGCGCCTCGGATTTATTCTAACAGAGATATTTTTTGTGTGATCCCTATTGTTTAGCCCAACCTTAAGCTATATACCGGAAAGCACGTAAACATTACACTCAATCCAAGCAGGACCTTACGACATTCTATTGGTTGCACAGGTTTGCTGCGAATACATCGAATTTGAGCAGCACGAGTTATGCAGTCATTTTCCTTGTTCTGGCTGAGAGATGTTGCAGGGACTGGCATCACATATGGATAGCTTCACGTTCTCCATGTTCATGCCAGCGGCTGGCCTTGGACTGTAAGATAGCGTGAGGCAACTAGAGATAATTTTTTATATATATATCACAAATTTAACACGCAAGGATAATCTCCCTTTGAGGAAGGGGAGATCTAAAGGAGAGAGGTAGCGGCTCCTGCGACTAGGGTTACCCCCGCTGCCGCCGGCCGCTCCCTCCTGCCGCCGCCACCCGCCAGCAGCACTCTCCCCGCCTCCCTCTCCCCCTCCCCCTCCCCCTCCCCCGCGCTCCCATCCGCCCGCTCGCCCCCTCCCCCCCCTTCCCCCCGCGGGCGACGGGCGGCCCCCTTCCCCCTCTCCTTCGGCCTCCTCCCCGTCGCCGCCTGCCAGAGTCGACGGGCCCTGCCCGCGCGGCGCTGGCGGCGGCGGGCCGTCCCTTCCCCGCTCGCTCTTGGGGGGTGTGGGGGCCTCCCGATGGCGGCGGTGCTGCTCGGCCGCTGCGGTGGGGTTCGGCGGCGGGAGTCCGGCGAGCTCCGTGGTTCTCGGTGCGGCGGCGCGGCGTTGGCCGCGGGGCGGCGTGGCGGTGCTGGTGGCCGGCGACGCCCGCACGGCCCAGATCTGGGCCCTTTCGGGCTCCATCTGGGCTAGGGCGGGCCGACGACTCGGTGCGTGGCGGCGCTGCTCCCTGGTTGGTAGTGAAGTGGCGGTGGTGTGCGGGCGGTGGCGGCTTCGTCGGCCGGCGAGCTGCAGCGTGACGGCAGGGGCTGTCCGGACCCTTTTGGGTTCGGCCGGGCCTCGGTGCCTGACAGGCCCCTTGTTCACGCGTCTGGTCGGCTCCGCGGTGGCGGTGATGGTTGTTCCCTCACGTCGATGATGTTGCGGATGCCCCCAAGGCCACCCTCCCTTCTCCCATCCTCCAGGTCTCGTGTCGGTGACCTCAAGGAGACGACGAAGTTGATTCGGTGACCGTGGTGGCACATGTTGGTGGGCGGCGCGATGGGCGGTGCACTATGATTCGTCTGGGGTGGTGGTGGGGGTCTGGGTTGGGAGAAATCTCTGGCGGCTCGTCCGGCCCCGACGCGGCGACGCCTGTGGGTGCCGACGGACCTTCCTGAAGGGTGTCGGGTACACCCCTCCCCCCCCCCCGTACCGGGGGAAACCCTAGGACTAGTCCGGATAGCAGCGGCATCGTCGTCGACTCCTTCTTGAAGGTGTTGCTTGGTACGCGGTGCTTCGGGTGCTGGGAACGTGGTGGTACTTCTCGGAGGGTGCAGCGGTCGCCGATCATCTTCGTTTCGTCGATCTGCCGTTGTTGGCATTTGTTTCTCTTCCTTTCTTTTTTGTTTTTCTTTGGGTTTGTTTGTGCTGCGGCCCCAGCACCTATCGTTGGATGTATCGGTGGTTGCTTTGTAATACAAAGGGGGGACCCTTTTTCGTAAATATAACACGCAAGTGTATAGGTATTGGGTATATATATAATTTGCTATACACGGCGGTCATATCTGAAATTTGCAAAATAGGAACATACCAGTAATTAACGCTTTTATTACTTGTGAATCCTTGAGTGGAACTGAAGTTTCAAGTGGAGGCGGCGGCGACGATCATATATCTTCAAGTGGAACTGAAGATGCAATATTCTTTGATATTTCCAGAAAAGAGATGCAATGTCTCCATTCATATTCACGTTTCAACAGTTGTACAACGCAAAAGTACAAGTTAGTTCATCAGTTCTCCAATTACACTGAATCAATTTCTATCTTTACTGATTACTAATGGATCTTTGTGGCAATTCTGAAATGGCAAAACAGTCATACGGACAAAGCTGCTATTCAGAACTGCAATGAAAAGAGGAGGCAAGGAGCAACCTGGAGAGAAATGCTAGCCCTAGACTATGTAGGCGGCCGTGGCGCCGTGGCCACATGCCGCTCTGGCGCCAACTTCTCTTGTTGCCCCTGCCCTGTTGTGTTGCTGCCGTGGGTGATCGCCTCGCCGCCGCCTTTTTTCTGGTGGGCGACTTACCAAGTTGCGATGCGATTGGGTTTCGGTGGGATCGTGGGTATCGGCTGGCGAGTCCTATTCCCCGTGCTATGCGCCCCTGAACGAGCAAACACACGCCCGACTCCAACCCGTGCATCCTTCTGCGCGGGCCCATGTGCGGGATCCGGTTTGCCTGCTCCCTCCACATGCTCCCATCCATGCTCCCACTTCATCCTACGACGGTCTTTTTCTCCTTTTTTTTCTAATTTAATCATCTTCTTTCCTGATTTTAAGGGGTGAGGTCGGGCCTTATTTTGTTCCAATCAAATCATGCCAGGTATGCGGGCGCACGGATGGATGCACGCCGGGGGAACAGGCAAGTCTCGTCCCCATGTGCGGGGCGGGCGCCCTTGTTTTATTACTTTCATTATTTTATTCTTTTTTTATTCATTAAAAATTGTTCAAGATTTCAAACAAAAACAGAATTTCAAAAACTTAATGAATTAAAAAAATGTCCCTGGGCTCTAAAAATGTTCTCAAATTTAAAAAATGTACGTGAATTCAAAAAATATTTGTGATTTTGAAAAATTTCTAAATAAAGAAATGTTTGCGAATTCAAAAATTATTCATGAGTTTCGACAAAAATATTCACTAATTTCAGAAAATTTTCATGACTTGTAATAAATGTTCGCGAATTCAAAAAAGTCAAAATTTCGAAAAAAGATGTTCATGATTTCAAAAAAAATGTTCATGAATTTTTAATAATTCACACAAATTTTTAAAAATGTTCATGCTATCAAAAAAAAGTTTGTGGGTTTCGTAAGAATGTTCAAAAAATTCATAAATTGTTCTCAATTCGAATTTCTTTTTACTATTATGTAAATACATTCGTTGTATTGACCCATATGGCTCCTCTAAATGAACAGTCGGAAACAAACTGACTTTTCCAGAACGTGGTTCATCCAAAATCAATAAATGACATTTGACAGCTAAGATGTAATGGATAATTTTCCTGCCAACTTAATTTCAAAAATATTTAGATAGTTGACATTCACATTGTATCAACTCCTCAATCAATTACAGGTTATACAGATATGAGGTTGGAACTGCTAGTTTATTTGCTTTGAAAGACCTTATGTTGGTATTGAAGTCTCATCTCCATCTCTGAGAGCATCTCCACAGCCACCCAACGCGCGACGCGCTAAAATTCAGTTTGCAGCACGCCGATCATCTGGTTTGGCGCGGCGGGGAGCGCTGGCTCCAGCAACCGCGATAAAATGTAGCTCGCGCGTAGCTCCAGCAGCGCGTGCTCTCGCCACTGTTCAATATATCTTCCGATATTCTGATAAATTGGCCGATTTATCGCTTACCGTTGTCTGACCGATAAGATAAATCAGCCGATAAATTAGCCGATATGGCGATAAATCAGCCGATATGCCGATAAACTGAACGATTTACCCCTTATCTTGGGTCGACCAATAAGTTCCCGATAAGCGATATCCTCAACATTGCCTCTCGCACAAACAATATATACTCTTCAAACACAAGCAAGAAGATCAACAAACAAAATAAATCAAAAATAAATAATCCAATTTCGTTATTACAACTCAAACAAATAATTTATATTTCAATACAACAAATAGTTCAACAATACAACATCGAATGCACAAATCATGATGCTCTTTGTCGGCCATTCCAAGCCCACCACTCCTTAGTGAGATCCTTCTGAAGATCATCAGGTGCTGCTGGACGTCGAATGACATGATAGGAGGCAACAAAACGGGCCACCCTTTCAGCCCTCCGCCGCACTCGCACGGGATGTCCCAAGAGCTCATATAGTGAGAGTAGTCTACATCTTGACCACGCTCATTCTCGATGATCATGTTGTGCATGATCACACAAGCGTGCATGATGTACCAAAGCATCTTTTGATCCCAAAATCTAGCCGGTCCTCTCACAATAGTAAATTGGGCTTGCAAAATCCCAAAAGCTCTCTCCACATTTTTTCTAGCCGCCGCCTGAGCATTGTGGAAATCAAGATTTTTCTTATCTTCCTTTTTTTCAACGGCTTCACAAATATTTTGTTGGGGAACGTGGCATGCAATTTAAAAAAATCCTACGATCACGCAAGATCTATCTAGGAGATGCATAGCAACGAGAGGGGGAGAGTGTGTCCACGTACTCTCGTAGACTGAAAGTGGAAGCGTTAGTTGAACGCGGTTGATATAGTCGAATGTCTTCTCAATTCAACCGATCAAGTACCGAACGTATGGCACCTCCGAGTTCAACACACGTTCAGCTCGATGACGTCCCTCGAACTCTTGAATCAGCAAAGTGTCAAGGGAGAGTTTCGTCAGCACGGCGGCGTGGTGACAGTGATGGTGAAGTGATCTGCGCAGGGCTTCGCCTAAGCACTACGACAATATGACCGGAGGAGTAAACGGTGGAGTGGGGCACCGCACACGGCTAAGAACAATTGATGTGCCTTAGAGGTGCCCCCGTCCCCGTATATAAAGGAAGGAGAGGGGAGGAGGCCGGCCTAGGGGCGCGCCAAGTGAGGGAAGACCCACTTGGGCTCCTGGTCCAATTCGGCCCTCCTTTCCTTCTATCAGAGGGGGAAAGGGGGAAGGACAGGGAGAAGGAGATGGAAAGGGGGGCCGCACCCCCTCCCTAGTCTAATTCGGACTCCCCATGGGGGGCGCCACCCCCTGGTGGGCTGCCTTGCCTCCCTCCTGTGGCCCATATGGCCCATATCTTCCTCCGGGGGGTTCCGGTAACCCCCCCCCCCCCCCGGTACTCCGATATGTACCCGATACATTTCGAAACACTTCCGCTGTCCGAATACTGTCGTCCAATATATCAATATTTACCTCTCGACCATTTTGAGACTCCTCGTCATGTCCGTGATCTCATCCGTGACTCCGAACAATCTTCGGTAACGAAAACACATAACTCATAATACAAATCGTCATCGAACGTTAAGCTTGCGGACCCTACGGGTTCGAGAACTATGTAGACATGACCGAGATACATCTCCGGTCAATAACCACACTACAAGAAACCTGTTAATCCATGACAGATTTCTGGTGACGTTATGAAAATTTGTCACAGTCGATGACAGTTTTCTCTCGTCCGTCACGGAAATCGTCACCAATTAGCAAAATGTGAATGTGCCTAGAAACGAAACGAAGCCCATATGGTATTCTTTTTTTTTCTGGAGATCGTGTGTTTTAAATTTTAATGATAAAAATGCAATCAAGACATGATCCCAAGATCTCTTGGGTTAAGAGACTAGCGTGTGACGACTATACTAGTTAAAAAATGTGCGCCATGGATCGGACCGTGCACCTCTGACCTACTTGAATAGTTCAAATACCAGTTGGTCAAGAAAATCGTGGTATAAATAAAGCTTTGCACTCTTACACAACAACTAGTTTGCACTCCTACACAACAACTATACATATATAATATGTGACTCCAAAATTTAATTCATTTTTACTCAAAGAAAAAATGAATATAATTTTGTAATTTCATCTATATGGGAACCAACATATAGTCTAACTTATTCACTATAAAACCGTCATGATCGTGTGACGGACTGCTGCTGCTTGTTTTCAAAAGGAAGCGAACCTTATCTATCTCTCAAAAAAAAGAAAGCGAGCCGCCCCTGCTGATGTGGCGATCCAGTGTGAGCGAAAACTCACGTTGTGATTGGTTGAACAAACCCACCCTCGGATCGCAGGTCTAAACCGTCAGCTCCTCAGAGATCCAATGGGTAGCAAACCTCCCCTCTTTCCCGTCACTTCTTCAGCCCACCCAGCCGCAATCTTCGCACCTGACGAGCGTCCCCACGCCGTCCTTCGAGCAGCGACCGCACCATCCCCACCTCCTTCCTGCCGCCAGCCCGCCATACCCACCTCCTTCCCTCCTAGATCTTCCCCGTCGTGCACAAATCCCCCTATTCCGACGCCTCCCTGCCATACCCAGATACTCCTCAACCGCGTGCCGCCTGCCCACGCACTGCGCCGCCGTAGTGTCCTCTCCTCTAGCCAGATCCCGCCGAGATCCGTGAGTCAACGGCAACCGTGGGCGAATCACGACGCGGCCACTGGCGTCCTCCCTCCATGCACGCTACGGTAACCAACACCATCCCCTTCCCTCACTGCCTCCTCTGCCCCTTTTTATTCCCACCAGCCGATCCAGCCCCTAAAGCCTGATCTAGTGCACACGACGTCAGTCTCATCAATGCAGGTCCTCGCCATGTC
This sequence comes from Triticum aestivum, assembly GCF_018294505.1. Taxonomy (NCBI): domain Eukaryota; kingdom Viridiplantae; phylum Streptophyta; class Magnoliopsida; order Poales; family Poaceae; genus Triticum; species Triticum aestivum. The sequence goes on along the minus strand of NC_057797.1, from coordinate 778,148,876 downwards.
GCTGCAGGGAGCGAGCGACCCCTTCGCAGATCAGCCACCGGGGACAGCCGTCGTGGATGCGCCGTGCTGAGACGCTGCCATCCTTCGTCGTGACGGGGCCCGCATCCATCGCCTACGCAGTCCTCGCCGCCGGATTCTCCGTCGACCACAATAGGCTATGAGCCGCTCGCCCCAACAGATCTCTCCTCCTCTCTACTTTGGATTTTTTTAGGCTGTCTTAAGGTTTGTTGACGCGCAGGAAATGTCAAGCATGGATTGAACGAGGTATTGACGGATAAGGTTCTCTCTCCAATGACTTCGGCGGGGGTGGCCGGATCTGCGTCCAGAAATCTGCGGAGTGACCATGCCCTTTTCAGAATTAGTGTAGGTTGTTTTTATTTTTAGTTCTTGTGTTTTGCTGGTCCTTGACAGATGTACTCTCCGGAAATATGTGTAGTTCTAAGTTTTTTGTGTAGTGTTTTGTGCAGTTTATTTGTGTAATTTTTTCTTTTTATATAATGACATGAGCATACATCTTTTGGAAAATGTGTACTGGCTCAGAATTTGAGTGGAAGGAGAAGAGAAATGAGATGGGCCAAGCGCTGAGATTTGTGTTAGTTAGCCTCGGAAAGACCTAAACTTTAACGGGCCAAAATTCCAATTGGGCTGAATACTACATGAGTGTTTCTCTTAAATGGATCTGAAATTTAGCTGAGCCAAAATTCTTATTGGGCCGCTTACCTCATGGGCTGCCACGTCAGATCCATGTCAGATTCTGATGTGGCACACAAGTTTACGCCGTTATGAGCTTGCTAGTTAAGTGCCATTCATGACGGCCAAGGACCGTCATGGGTCATGACGGTTTTGGATGATCCGTCATGGAGTGTGCAGTTATCAAATTATGACGCGATATACATGATGGATTTTAGATCCGTCACGGGTACCCTTCCATGATGGTTTTGCACATGTCTGTGACGGATCTAGACCGTCATGTATTAACAGAATTCTTGTAGTGCCAACAGCAGAACCTGGATGCTCATATTGGTTCCTACATATTATACGGAGATTTTTATCAGTCAAACCGCAATGACAGTATACGTCATTCTGTTTGTCATCGGTATATTACTTGCCCCAGATTCAATCGTCGGTATCTTCATACCTAGTTCAATCTCGTTACCGGTAAGTCTCTTTACTCGTTCCGTAATATATCATCCCGCAACTAACTCATTAGTCACATTGCTTGCAAGGCTTATCATGATGTGTATTATCGAGAGGGCCCAGAGATACCTCTTTAATACTCGGAGTGACAAATCCTAATATCGATCTATGCCAACCCAACAAACACCTTCGGAGACACCTGTAGAGCATCTTTATAATCACCTAGTTATGTTGTGACGTTTGATAACACACAAGGTGTTCCTACGATATTCGGAAGTTGCATAACTGAACCATCGTGTTTCGATTTTTTATTGATGTGCATAGCTAGTATCATTGCAAGATCCACCTCCTCTTCCATACACTACAAGAATTCTGTTAATACATGACAGTTCTAGTCCGTCACTGATCAATGTAAAACTTTCATGGGTTCCCTTCCATGACGGATTTGCAATCCGTCATGTATATCGTGTCATAATTCGATATGGCAGCTTCCATGACAGTTCTTGGCCGTCATGGAATGCGCCAAGCCCGCCCAGGCCCAATCTTCTGTGACAGAACAAGCCGTCATGGACGTACGCCATGTTGGATTTTTTTCTTGACCAGTTGGAATGACGTGGCAGCCTACGTGGACACTACTGGACAATTGTTTCTGTGTTTTTCTTCTTAACCCATAAGGATTAGATATTTTTGTTATCTATAAATTTCATGCCTAACATTCAACAAGGCCATAAATCAAAATTAATTTTCACATAACAACCCAAACTTGTTACAATCACGACAATGTTCAGATACCAAAAATACATATTTACATAGATAGCTCAACAAGTATTTACAACCATTATTACTACATCAGTTTGCATTTCTTGGAACTGATCTAAAAAAGGAGCCTCTAAACAAAATTACTACATAACTTTGACTTTCTTGAAACCGATCTCAAAAAGTAGCCTCTGATTTCTCTATGTATTTCTCTGTGTATTCGTTTTGAAAAAGCAGCCTCTAATTTCTTGGAACCTGCACTAAACAAAGGCATAAAAAACAAGTTAACAAGCATGTGGACAAATCTGGATAAGTGAAAAGAATTATCAGCTTGGCAAATATGGATGATAGGCACAAGTGTAGATACAAACTATGGGTGAACTATTTTAAGATGACTAAGCTTCAGGCACTACAGATATCTAAACCTAGACCAGTTTCTTATATGTAAAAGAGAGTAAAGTGCGGAAAAAGTTTTCTTTTTACAACTTGTCCAGATGTAGTCCTTTATTGTAGATTCAGGAAAGAAAAAATCATTGGGATAGTAGATCTAGTAATAACTTCCTGGCAAAAAAATTACAAGCATAAACTGCTACACTTTCTTTTATTTAAGTTGGCAATAAAAGATCAAAAGTACATGAGGAAAAACCAATGCAACAATTGAAGTTTCGAATACTAAACACTAAATAGCACTCTGCTCATAAAATGCTTCTGAATAGTCTGAAGTGGAACCACATGGACAAGCAATAGATAAACTTTACATATTTTGGATCTGTAATAGATATCAAGAAACTTACACAAGACCGGTGCCTGAAATATCATTCCAGATGAATACAAGAGCTATTCGAAGCTGGTTCCTGGAGTTCCTTCCGGACAACAACATTAGCCCTTGACAATAAACAGCAAGATATGTTCTATCGTAAATATTTAATTAAAACTTAAAAGAAGGAAGGAGCATGCAGAGCTTCTGATTTATGAATAGCTGCAAGGGCGTTGGGCATCAAAAATACTATTGTCATCGGCAAGTGTTCTTCTAAGTTTGAAATTCTAGTAAAGTAAAAATATGTTTTATGTATCACAATTTATCCTCGAAATGCGAATCTGGTATATCGATAAATACAACTCTGTATTCAGGCATTGACCAATCAATATCACAAAAGAACATATGATGGCTACTTTCATGAGGCAAGAAAAGTACAGAACTATGGAATCCAGGAAAGTCTGAACAAAACAAGTACGAACTGCATCATCCTTGATGCTAAAATAAATGACAGTCTTATCTACTAAAGTACGCAATCCATGCTAGAACATCACACCACACTATCTGCCACAAATGTAGATTGGACAAAATGGTCAGCTAAGTAGATCCCATAGAGATAAATCGAGTCATGAGATTTGAATGTTCAGAGAAAGGATAAGATACAATAGTACTCTTCTCAGCGAAAAGGCAGATAGCATCATCACCTACCCCACTGGCAATTACATCCTTGCTACATGCACAGAGTAGCAAGGAATCAACAGGAGCATATCATGGGCGTTTACTTACTAAAATAAACAAGTAGTTGCTTAACTAACTAGCAGATCTCACGAATTCTACACTGCTAGTGCTCGCATGGTGAGAAAAGAAGAAGGAAATAGCCAGCAGCGCTACTCTGTCGTTGGCTGTAACATGCGAGTATCAGGAAAGAAAGTGGCCACGTTTTCTGCATTAGGTTCAATCCAAGAAAATTTGAGAGTAATCACTTGGAATGAAAAGAAAAATAGAGCGAGCGCGTCGACCTTGTTCTGTGGGGAATCATGGTGGGCGGGGGCGGGCGACCTCACTGTCAAACTCGTCCAGCTCGTCGGGCTCGAGCGTGGGGTCCCAGTCGTCCGTCCATGGAACCGGAGAGGCAGAGAGCTTCTGTTGATCTGAATCGAAACAAAAAAATTGATTGGGGATGAGAGAAAGAAGGAAGGAATGAAGGAGAGGAGACGAGGGGGAAGTACGGAGGGACCTTGTGCGAGGCGTACTCGTCGTCGACGTGGTCGAGCTCAGGCCTCCTGCAGGTCACGGTTGTCGTCCTCTCCTCGTCTGACAGTTGCTCGAGGCAGTTGCGCGGCTTGGGAGACGAAGGAGGGAGGCCCCTAGTCAGATCCATGGCCGGAGCGCCGCAAGCGACCTGGGTTGGCCGCCGCTTCCATGGGGCCGCTGCAACCGCCGTCGCCATGGATCTCGGGCCGCCGTCTTCGGTTGGAGGCAGGGATGTGGTGGCGGAGGAAGGGGACGAGGGGAGGCGTGGTGGTGGAGGACGGGGACGAGGAGAGGCGAGGTGTGGCGGCGGAGGACGGGGACGAGGGGAGGCAAGGTGTGGCGGCGGAGGACGGGGACGAGGGGAGGCAAGGTGTGGCGGCGGCGGATGGAGAAAGAGATTGGGACGGGGAGGTGTGTTAGGGTTAGGTTTTATACTGGTAAAATTGTAGGGCTTTAGGTGGGCTTTTTGCGGGCTTGCGGGGCTATACTAGGCCGTTCATGACGATTTTCAAAATCGTCAACAAAAATCCGTCATGAATTAACAGGTTTGTTATAGTGATATCAAATTCTTCTTGGGAAGAATCATACGATGAACTCATCTACAATGTTTAATTTAAACTGGGCTATAAAAACTACAAACAACGCGCACCAAATTTATGTAAAAAAGGTGAAGTTGAAGCAATACATACCTTGCGGGCGTTTTGTCGAACACCTTGCGGGTGCCGAGCGGCAGTGGGCGGCCGGGCGCTGTTCGTCGGAGGACTGCCATGCGCGACGGGCGGTGGTGACTTGAGGGAGACATGGGAAGCCGCGGCAGCGCGGGTTAGGCCGGGGAAGCGCCGGAACGGTCGTCAGAAGAAATGGGGTGGCGCGGGCGGCGGTGACGTCACGGCTGGATGGGGTAGGTGGAGTTGCGAGCGAGCGCTCGAGAGTTCAGCGCACGGGAGCGGGTGCAGCAAATAAGCGGCGCGCGATGGTGTTTCAGCCGGCGCGCTAAATTGGATATGCCGCGCGCGCGGTTTTTCGTCTTCATTGGAGCGCCCGGAGCGGTAGCACGCGCAAAAAGCATTAATTTTTCAGTGCGGCGTTTAGGGCATGGCCAACGCCCCACGCTGGACAGCTGCCCTGCAGGTCCACGTCGGAGGAGAGAGGAGAAAACGACGTTAGCTTGCAGAGCTCAGTTGCAGCTTGCAGAGGAGGTAGCAGCTTGAGGGAGAGAGAGTGTGGTCCGTGGTAGTGCATGCGCTGCTCTTGGGAGAGAGGAAGAGTGCGTGGAAGAAGAAAAGGTAAAGTCCATGTGCTATGGGGAGAAAAAGACGGGAAGTGAGAAGTGGCTACGACGTCACAAGGCTATCGGTTAGATTGAATTAAAACTGAATGGTAGTCTCATTTTTGTTGTGATGATATGGAGGTCTTGGGGCAGCACTAGGAGAGGCGCTAATGAAGGGATGATCGATGTACCTGATGTGGCCAGCGGTGTTCGACGACGACTGGCGTCGGGAATGGGGAGCAGCTCATGGGTTTTGCGGTCTGAGGAGCGGTGCGTCGAGGCGGCCGTCTGGTCCGTGTCGGCGGCTCGGTGCAGGGGAGACTCACCGGCGCGAGGCCACCTCGTGGCGATGGGAAGGAGCTACGGCGGATCTGGGAGGGGAGCGGCGACTGCTGGATTGGGGAGAGTCGGAGAGGGAGAGGGGGAGCAGCGGCGCCGGTGGCGAGCGGTAGACTGGGCGGCGCGTGGGCAGCGGCCGAGCGGATTGGGAGCCTGGACTAGATGGGAGAGACGATGTGGGCTGCTCGGGCCTCTGGGCCTGGGCTTGGAAATTGTTTGGCCGAGATAGTATTAATTCCTATCATGTTTTCTTTTTACGTGAGAGAGTGACTGTGCTGTTTCCCTCTGGCGGGATTTTGGAAGCATCTTACTGAAACTTGGATGGTTTTCATGTTGATTGGGGTCAAAACTGGATGCTTTCTGTTACTTCAGTTGACAGAAAGTTTCTTTCATTTCCCATTAAACTAATACTATTATTGACACTAGAGGATTAAGTCGGAGGGGGCTCTCGCCCTACCTTTTCTTGCTATGTAGTGAGGGGCTCACAAACTTACTGGTTGATGCTGAGGACAAGTGGAAGTTAAAGGGAGTCAAGGTCTGTCAGGATGCGCCATCTGTCACAAAACTTCTTTTTCCACATGATTCACTTATTCTTATGAAGGCAAATGTTAAAGATGTCAAATGTTTGAAGATGATGCTGGACTCCTATATTTCTGCTTCTGAACAAATGGTGAGCGTTCCCAGGTCAAGTACTTTCTTTAGTCCAAGTAGTACTCGCGTGGAGATGAAGGCTCAGGCCTGTCCCATATTGCTATAGTTGAAGCCCTAAATGATAAATAGTTGGGACTCCCTGCAACCCTAGGTTTGGACAAAAGAGATAGTTTCCGTTACCTTGTTTATCATTTAATTCTTACACTTACTGGTTGGAAAGAAATATCCATGCCTTGTCTTCAGGGCACAATATTTTATTATTATCTTGTCTTCAGGGTGCAAATAAATTGCAATTAAGTTAGTGGCTCAAGCTATACCAACATATGGAGTAAATTGCTCAAAACCACCACATTTATGGCTAGGGTACTCCTAAACTACTGCTTTTGCCAAAAATCATAAAACACCACCATTTTTACGCTAAGTGAGTAACAAACCGCACTGATCCAGGCTTGAGCCGTGACTAACAACGACACTAACACATGGGACCCGTCTATCCAGGCTGATGTGGCGAAGACTAGTCCAAGTCGGTGTTTGACTTGCTGAGGTGGACGGGGGCCCACCTGTAACACCTCTTATCTCCTCTCTCCTCTCCTTCCTCCCCACATATTTCTCTCCCTCACCACCGACCACTCCGACGAGACAGACCCAACCTTCCCCACAACGTCGCTCCTCCCTCCGTTCAGTTCAACTGTCACGCCAGAGGCCGCTACTCGTTCTGCTCCGGGCCGAGGCAGAGGCCGCCGTCGCCGTTGCCGACTATGGTCGAGTCTAAGGCCGCCGCCCATCCTACCCCAGGCCGAGGCAGAGGTTGCCTCCGTCGTTGCCGGGCTCGGTCGAGCCTGAGGCTGCCACCCGTCCTGCCTCGGGCCGAGGCAGTGGCCGCCATCGCTGGCCGCGGTCGAGCCTGATGCCGCCGTCGAAGTTGCCGGCCGCGGTCAAGCTTGATGTCGCCGTTGCCGGCCACTGTCTATCCTGAGGACGGTGCCCATCCTGCCCCGGCCGAGGCAGAGGCTGCCATCACCATTGCCGGCCACGGTCGAGCCTGAGGTCGTTGCCCGTCCTGCCCTGGGCCCAGGCAACGACCGCCATCGCTGGTCGCGGTCGAGCATAATGTCGCCACCCGTCCTGCTCCCGGACAAGGCAGAGGCCTCACTGGTGCCAGTGCTCGACCACGCCTAATCGAAGGAAGAGAGAGGAGGGCAAAGGTGGTCAACTGCGTGCTGTAGAGGCGTCAGCGTGCTGCTGCGGTGGTGGGTGGTCAGCTGGTGGCAGAGCATAACTGGATTGGTGGATCCATGTTAGGTTGCAGCATATGAGGGCGCGGTGGCCGGGCGAGCAGCGGCAGGCATAGCCATCGGCGGTGCAGGCACTACAAAAAGTCGTCTATTTAATGGAAAAAGCCCTGGCGACGAAACAGGAAACATCGCCAAAATCATTTTCGGTGATGGTCCACCATCACGAGATGTTTCCTCCTGGGGCAGCACCCTAGCCAACTTTGGCGATGTTGAGGCGTCCATCTTTTTTTGACATCGAGTATAACGACCATATGTCAGCTTCAGGAAACATAATAATTCTCATTTCACCATGTCAATCCATCTGATCAGGAAGAAGACGACTAGGGAGTCTCTGTTGCATTAACACAATTGTTTCTTTTTTTAAAATCACTTCTGCACTTTATTAAGCTAAACTAGGAAGTTCATCAGACACAATACTAAGAATACAGTATGGGGGAGAAAGCTCCCACGAAACCGAAACGCTATTACAAACACCGAATCGAGCAATCTCGTGCGCCGCTTTATTTGCCTCCCTCTTCACCCACGTAGCTTTGAACCCCAAGTTTTTGGCCATCCCCTTGATTTCTTCCACCGTGATGCCTACGGTGGACAGATTTCGGTCTTGCTCATTCAACATTCTGGCCACGTTCTGACAGTCGGTCTCCAGATGGAGTTTGGGCACACCTCATTGCAAAGCTAGCACCACCGCCCGCTTACACGCTTGTAGTTCGGCCACCTCTGCCGATGTGATCTCAGGTAGAAATACCGCATCCGCACCACGGAATGCTCCATCTTCATCTCTGAACACCACTCCACTCCCTCCTCCTTGCCTCGACCGAGACATAGCACCATCGACATTGGCCTTAAGCCAGCCCGACGCCGGTGGTTCCCATCTTACACGCTGAGTAGGTGAAGTCGTTCGTTGTGGCCGCCCCCTCACATTCTTCCATTCCTCCATGAGCGCTGCAACTCTCTTTGCTACCAAGTTGGCCTCCTCAATTCTTTTCCCTTCCCTAGTTTCATTCCTAGCCATCCATATAGAATATAACCCTTGCACCATAGCTACCTTGTCGTCCTTCGAAGCCTCTGACAGCCACTGTAGCAACCATGATGCGACTGAACTATGGGTGCACATCGAGCGAGGTGGGGTCGCCACCCTCACACCCAATACCGAGCTCAGCTCATTCCAAAACAGCATGGAGTGATAGCACTCCCAAAATCTGTGGTACACTATTTCTTCCCGTCCACATGCTGGGCAAAAAACGCCTGGCTTGATCTGTGTTTGCAGAAGTTCTGAACCCACCGCCAAGCCGTTCTTTATCAGCCGCCACACATGAATTAACGTCTTCCCCGGCGCATTTGTACCCCATAACGCCAGCCAACTTCGGTGATTCACCGCATTAAATGACGAGCCCGGCTGTCCATTACTCGCCCTCTTCTTCTCCATGCATAAGTGGTAAGCTGACCTAACCGAGAAAATCCCATTCTTCATAAAATTCCAGGCAAGTATGTCCTCAGTACCCATTCCTCCGACACATATCTGCATTATATCTCGTACTTCCTCCTCTGAAAACATCGCTTCTAACTTGTGTCGATCCCACCCTGAGGCTGTATCATTTAGCAAGTCGCTCACCCTCGTCCTCCCAGCCACATACACCTGTCCCAGTGGCCGTAAGCTGCCCTTCCGAGGGATCCAATTATCATGATGGATCCGGATTGAAGACCCATCACCCACCCGCCATATCAGACCATCCAAGAGCAAGTTCCCGCCATGCAAAATACTCCTGAACGTATATGACGCACCACCGGGGCAGGTTGCATTAAGGATAGAACCATGCTCATAGTAGCGCGCTTTGAGGACTCGAGCACAAAGAGAAGAAGGGACCTGAAGTAGTCTCCATGCCTGCTTGGCAAGCAAGGCCTGGTTGAACGCTTCCATATCACGAAATCCCATCCCACCCTCCTTCTTACTAACACACATTTTCTTCCAAGCAATCCAGTGGACCTTTTTCTCACCATTGTCTTCACCCCACCAAAAGTTCGAAGAGATAGATGTCAGGTTCCCGCACAATTTCTTGGTGAGCTGAAAGCAACTCATGGTGAACGTTGGGGTAGACTGGAGCCACAATTTTACCAAAACCTCCCGCGCCTTCTTAGATAGTCCTTGCCCCTTCCACCCCGTGACCTTCCCCTTAGCACTCTCCCGCGCATATTTAAAAGTTCCTTCCTTGGATCTTCCCACAGCCGTGGGCAACCCCAAATATTTCTTGCTTAGGGCCTCGGACGTAATCCCGATCACTGCCTTTAGATGTTCTTTTGAATCATCTGTGCTTCCTTTGCCAAAGTAAATGGACGATTTCTGCAAATTTACTTTCTGTCCCGATGCCATCTCATACTCCCCAAGGATTTCTTTAAGGACCAGGAGATTACTGTGCGATCCTTCAAGAAACACAATGCTATCATCCGCAAAGAGGAGGTGGGTGACCATGGGGCCAGTGCTCCCGAAAGACACCCCCTTAATATCGCCGGATCGCTGTGCATTCTTTAGCAATGCCGAGAAACCCTCCACACAGAACAAAATAAATAAGGCGATAGAGGGTCACCTTGCCTAAGTCCCCTAGTCGACAGAAAAAGGTCCGAGAGCCCTCCATTAAGCTTCACCATGAACCTTGCGGACGTCACACATCTCATCACCATTTGAATCCATGTTGCATGAAAACCAAACCTCTCCAACACCCTCTCCAGAAAAATCCACTCCACTCTATCGTAAGCCTTCATCATATCTAGCTTGACTGTGCATAACGGCTTCCTCCTCTTCCTCATCCTAATAGCATGTACACACTCGTATGCAACCAGAACATTATCCGTGATGAGACGACCAGGTACAAAGGCACTTTGCTCCTCTAAGATCAAAACCGGAAGGATTCCCTTGAGCCTATTGGCAAGAACCTTTGTTGCTATCTTGTAGAGTACATTACACAAGTTGATCGGTCTAAATTGAGACAACAACTCCGGTGAGTTGATTTTAGGTATCATCACAATAATCATAGCGTTGAAACATTCTGGTGTCGCAATCCCATGCAAAAACTCCTTCACTGACTTGCAAACGTCCTCTTTGACTAACGACCAGTGTTGTTGGTAGAACAAGGCAGGAAAGCCATCCAGCCTCGGGGCTTTCGTCGGGCCCATCTGGAATAGAGCAGTCTCTATTTCAGAGTCGGTGATCCCAGCAGTGAGCTTCCCATTCATCTCGTCCGTGACAACAGTATCAATATGTTGCAGAACATTGGCTGCTGCATGTGAACCCTCCGAACTGAACAAAGTGGCATTGAAGCTCGCAGCCAACGCACGCATGTCTTCATCAGAACTACACAGTGTACCGTCCTCCCTGCGTAGCGCTTTTATCGTATTTTTCCTCCTCCGGTGAGAAGCCCTATTCTGGAAGTACTTAGTATTTTGGTCGCCCCACTGCAGCCAATCAATACGCAAGCGTTGTTTATAGTAGATTTCTTCCTTCTCATACAAGTCGTGAAGCTGGCTCTCTATGTCCTTGACTTCCTGAAAGAAACCGGTCACCAGCGCCCTCTCCTTCGCATCCCGTAGTTGCGTTTTTAGCTTGTTGATCTGCTTACGAATGGAACCAAACACCTCACGACTCCACGTCTGCATGGCCTTGGAAAAAGTGCCCAGCTTGCTGCACATGCCCGCAGACTCCCCATGCTGCCGTTTGGCTCGTTCCCAAGTTCTCATAATCATCTGCCCGTAGTCAACATGTCTAGTCCATGCTTCTTCGAACTTAAAACTCATATGATTTTTAGGCCTCGCAGCATCCAGTGATACCGCTGCCCGGATGACTAGCGCCGCATGGTCGAACTCCTCTGTGAGAACGTGTTCGGCCATCGTTTCTGGAAAGAGGCTCAAAAACTTGTCATTGCATGTGGCTCTATCCAGCCGGACCTGAATATTTGCTCCTCCATCTTGTTTATTATCCCACGTAAAAGGGTATCCAGTGAAACCCAAATCAGCTAGTCCACAATCACCTAGACACTCCCGAAAATCCTTCATTTGGTTAAAGTTTCTAGGATTTCCACCTCTCTGCTCTGTTTGGAAAATAATCTCGTTGAAGTCTCCCGCACACAGCCAAGGCAAGTTGTCCTGACGTTTCAAATAATGGAGTGCATCCCATGTTTTCCGTCTATGCTCCGTTCTTGGTTCTCCGTAGATTCCAGTGAATCTTACGGTTCTTCCCTCAGAGTTGATCTCCGCATCAATATAGTACTGGCACCACGGGCTAACTGTGACAGAAATATGATCCCTCCAAAGTAGAGCTAATCCATCACTCCTGCCCTCACAGTCTACTGCAACACCGTGACGGAACCCCAAACTCCACTTGATCTTCTCCATAGCTCTCGCCTTCTTCTTGGTCTCGCTCAGGAACACCACCGCTGGGTTGTATGACCTAATCAGGTCCCTTAGTTCTCCAACTATCGGGTCCAACCCCACTTTGAAAAAAGAAGATTCATTGCTCCCGGCAGCCCCGCCTATCGGGGTCCGCCGATCTAGCTCCATGATCACCGACGCGCTCAAAGACAGACGACACTTTCTGTCGCTTTTCGCCAACGAGAGCATCAACACCTTCCTTCCGAGACCCTTCACCTACCGGCACCCACATCTGCCTAGATGGCCTCTTTTTGTCTCTAGCTTCATACCAGTAGTGGTCCTCCCGCTGTCGGAACGAGCCCACATCGCTTCTAGGCTTTCTGACATAATATCCGGGCCTTCTGTTGTGCTCCCTCGGAGCCTTCTCTGCCCTCCTATACTGCCCCTCTCCAACGTCCCGACTCTTCCTTGGAGATATGACCCCCTCCCTCACCTTCTGGTATAGTTCTTTCCTGAGCTCCTTTTCCCTTTTCTCCTCAAAACCTTGTCGTAGATCCTTCTCCTTTGCCCCGTCCGCACCAGTGTGCTTCTTTTGCGGGATCTGAACCTCTTGCTGCTCCTTTTCCTTCTGCTTTGTCCCACCAGTGTGGGAGTCAGCCGAGTGTGTGTATTCTCTATAAAGTGATCTACGAGTGGGAGATCACACACATGCGCATAGCCTCTCGGTGCATTGTCACCTCCACTTGACATAGAGCTATCTCGGCTTTCATTTTTACTAGATGTTCCCCACCAATGCTTCTTATCTTGATGACTCAACGATGCTCTACCGGGCGAGGCACGCAACCATTCTCCCCACTACAACAACGGATCCACAGTTGGGTCACAAACCCCCTCCATGTGCACTAGCCTACCACAATCAAAGCAGAAGTGAGGGACTTTCTCATATGCAAAGTCAAACCACGTTTGTTCCTTATCGTCAGGCTTCTTTTTCATGTAGAATCCGTGAACTAGTGGCTCATACAGAGCAATCCTTGCCCGCAATCTGAGTTGAGTTCCTCTTGCAAAACCATCCTCTCCCACATCAACCTTTACCACAGTTCCAAGCCAGTTTCCAAGAGCCTCTCCAAAAGCTTTCGATCTTTTATCCAGGGGCAAATCATCAACCCTAACCCAAGCTTCAATCGAATCAAAAATCATCTCGGACGGCATGGTCTCCCCATCATAATCCTTCAGAGCTACAACATTAAAGTCAAACTGCCATGGGCCGTTGTTCAAGACGTGTTTCCAGTCCCCTTCGATGCCAAATCTGATCATGAACATGTTACCGCCAAGCATCTTGAACTGGGCGTCCCTATGTAACCCCCATGCACGCTGCATCGCTCTCTCAAACGCATGCTTGACGAGCGGGCGTGGGGAGAACGATTCGCCGACGACAGCCCACTTCATGCTAACCTTCGCCCTCGGATCTGGATCATCAAACACAAAACCAGCTGCTTTCTTCTCCGTCAACGCTAGCCCCCCCCCCCCATCTTCGCTAACAGGGACGCTGCTTCCTCCAAGGTCTTGCCATTAGCCGGGGACTCTAAAGATCGCCTGTTCGCCTTGTCCCCCGCCTCCCCCGTCGTCATAGGGGATTGCTTCCTCGGAGTCGCCGCCACAGAAGGAGTCCTCCCCCCTACTCTAAGAAGACGCCATGAGCACCTCGTCCAGTGGGGTAGCCAAACGCAGGGCCAAGCCAAGGATGCAGCGCCGTCGCCACGCCCCAGCTGCCCTGAAGATCACCACCACCCACGTACAAAACCCTAACCCTAGGCGCCGCCTTCCGATCGCCCTAGCATTAACACAATTGTTATATGGTATGATTGCATATTTTAAATAACAAATGTTGTACAATGAACGCTGAAACAAATAAACATATTACCAGTTGTTTCTTCTTAATGTTGGTCTCGGTCAGAGTGTGCAGCAGCACCTTGTACCATCCAGAACTTGGTTCATGTGCGTACGATCGCACAAGCGATTCAATATTGTCAGCAAAAATAACGGCGTACCGCATGTCTTTCCATGTACATGTGGTTCCAGCAGTGAGTTCCATGTTGTCAACTATCTCTTTTTTTCTTCTGATATTGCATAGTAAGCCAAGTAGATATACAGAAACAAGAATGAAAACATGTGCAGATATTTATATTTAGGACTATTAAGAATAGGCAAGTAAATGCAAGTCCACCTAAGCAAGGTATGTATATCTAAGACACTTACAAGGATAAACCGTTCGAACATTGTCCAATTCCACATCGATATGATGTCCATTTTTGCTAATATTGAAGTACAGCTTCATACCAATTTGGAATCTGTATACTTTGGAAAATTCCCTCCAGGTTGGTCTAGTAAAAATGTTTTCTCTTTATATTTTTGGAGATAACAATAAAAAAAAGTCATGCGTTGCTTTAAGCTGAGACTTAGCAGAGGAGTGTTGAAATGAATAAGGCCCAGCTTCATCAGGACTTTTTTCTTGCAAAGCAGGGGATGAACTATGCACAAATGGAAGGATTGGAATACTTAAGCTTGCAAGTCATAAATAAGTACATATGCCAATTGTCTATTAATGTACAGTGGCTTATGTCATGTCAATAAATTTAACAATGGCTTGCGCTTTTTACATACTTGCACAAAACAACTAGACGAATGTGCAAGAGATCATTACGCCTATTTAAGAATGAACAAAAATATCTGCTTAGAAAGCTGTATTGTTCTATTTTAAACATGTTTCTTAAATTATACATGGATTGTTGGGGAACGTAGTATTTCAAAAAATTTACCTACGATCATGCAAGATCTATCTAGGAGATGCATAACAACGAGCGGGGAGAGTGTGTCCACGTACCCTCGTAGACCAAAAGCGGAAGCGTTTAGTAACGCAGTTGATGTAGTCGAACGTCTTCGCGATCCAACGGATCCAAGCACCGAAAGTACGGCACCTCCATGTTCAGCACACGTTCAGCACGATGACGTCCCTCGAGCTCTTGATCCAGTTGAGGACGAGAGAGAGTTCCGTCAGTACGACGGTGTGGCTATGGTGATGATGAAGTTACTGGCGAGGGCTTCGCCTAAGCACTACGACGATATGACCGAGGTGTTAACTGTGGAGGGCGGCGCCGCACACGGCTAGGAACAATTGATGTCTTCTAGGGGTGCCCTCCCCACATATATAAAGGATGGAGAGGGAGGGAGGCAGCCTAGGGCGCGCCCAAGTATGAGGAATCCTACTTGGGCCCCTAGTCCAATTCGGCCCCCTGCCCTACCATATTTGGACAAGGGGAAAGGAAGGAGGGGGGAGGGGAAGGAAGTAGGAGCCCTACTTCATACTTTCCTTTTCGTCCTCTCCTTTCCCTTTCTCCCCATGTGGCTGGCCCTATAGGGGGTGCACCAGCCCCTTGTGGGCTGGTGTGTTCCCTTACTTGGCCCATTAAGCCATATCCTTGCCGGGGGTTGCCTGGAACCCCTTTCGGTGACCTGGTATCACCCGGAACACTTCCGGTGTCCAAATATCATCGTGCTATATATGAATCTTTACCTCTCGACCATTTTGATACTCCTCGTCATGTCTGTGATCTCATTCGGGACTCCGAACAAACTTCATCATCAAATCACATAACTCGTACTACAAATCGTCAACGAACTTTAAGCATGCGGACCCTACGGGTTCGAGAACTATGTAGACATGGCCGAGACACATCTCCGGTCAATAACCAATAGAGGAACCTGGATGCTCATATTGGCTCCTACATATTCTACGAAGATTTTTATCGGTCAAACCGCATAACAACATACGTCATTCCCTTTGTCATCGGTATGTTACTTGCCCGAGGTTCGATCATCGGTATCATCATACCTAGTTCAATCTCGTTACTGGCAAGTCTCTTTACTCGTTCCGAAATGCATCATCCCGCAACTAACGCATTAGTCACATTGCTTGCAAGTCTTATAGTGATGAGTAGTACCGAGAGGGCCCGGAGATACCTCTCCGATACACGAAGTGACAACTCCTAATCTTGATCTATGCCAACTCAACAAACACCATCGGAGACACCTTTAGAGCATCTTTATAATCACCCAGTTATGTTGTGACGTTTGATAGCACACAAAGTGTTCCTCTGGTTTTCGAGAGTTGCATAATCTCATAGTCAGAGGAATATGTATAAGTCATGAAGAAAGCAATAGCAATAATACTATACGATACTTATGCTAAGCTAACGGATGGGTCTTGTCCATCACATCATTCTCTAATGATGTGATCTCATTCATCAAATGACAACACATGTCTATGGTTAGGAAACTTAACCATCTTTAATTAACGAGCTAGTCAAGTAGAGGCATACTAAGGACACTCTATTTGTCTATGTATTCACACATGTACTAAGTTTTCGGTTAATACAATTCTAGCATGAATAATAAACATTTATCATGATATAAGGAAATATAAATAACAATTTTATTATTTCCTCTAGGGCATATTTCCTTCATGGATAACTATTGTTAGGATTTTTCAGAAGACAATGTGAATGATCTAAAATCGGATCAGTACTCCTCTGTAATTATGAAGCAATCATGTAAACAACCTGCATGTATGTTCACACTGTTAGTCAGTTGCATGCAGACCGGCCATGATCATCACCGTAAGGAAGGCCTAAATCATAGGGATAATCATAGACCACTAGTACAGTTTCATGAACTAACTAGCAAAAATTCAAGCACACCATGAATGAAAGAATAGAGAATGTAAAAAACATGCCGTCATGTCTTAAAAGCCAACTGGAATTATGAGGAAGGTTTTGGCATACATTACGTGGCCATTTTTGCACAAACCCCTGGTGTCAAAACACTTTGGGCACTACGAATCCAAACAATCAAGTCAGTACACAGACAGCATTTGCACTTAATTTAATCCGGAACCGATAATACTGACGAAGGATTTACCTGCATTTTGTGAGCACGATTCGGCCTGCCTAGGGTTTCTCAATGTCGTCGAGGTGGTCGACGGCGGCGGCAGCGGCAGTAAGCGAAGGCGATCTTCTCTGGAGATGAGAGCCCGTGAACGGGGCCGTAGTCCCGCACTGCAGTTGGTGACGAGAGGGGGGATTTGCGGATTGGAATGGGGAGCGAAGATGGCTTAGTGTCGAAGAAGAGCGGCGTCATCTTTGATGTGACTATACGTATGTCTGCATGGGGCTACTTGACACCGTCATAAAAACAAATCAATAGCATAAAAAATTTGATGTCCTGGACTTGAACCAAGGACCTGATGCACTTACGGAGTTGCACTTAACCAGTTGGGTCATAAACCAATATTAACACTTGAACCAAGTTTATGGCATGTCCCCCATTCGTTGTCGCGTGCTACTATTAGTCTAGGGTGCCATCTGTTGGGGAACGTAGTAATTTCAAAATTTTCCTACGCACACGCAAGATCATGGTGATGCATAGCAACGAGAGAGGAGAGTGTGATCTATGTACCCTTGTAGATCGACAACGGAAGCGTTTGGTTGATGTAGTCGTACGTCTCCACGGCCCGACCGATCAAGCACCGAAACTACGGCACCTCCGAGTTCTAGCACATGTTCAGCTCGATGACGATCCCCGGACTCCGATCCAGCAAAGTATCGGGGAAGAGTACCGTCAGCACGACGGCGTGGTGACGATCTTGATGTACTACTGTTGCAGGGCTTTGCCTAAGCACCGCTACAATATTATCGAGGACTATGGTGGCAGGGGGCGCCGCACACGGCTAAGAATATGATCACGTGGATCAACTTGTGTTCCTCTGGAGTGCCCCTTCCTCCGTATATAAAGGTTCAAGGGGGGAGGCCAGCCGACCATCATAGGGCGCCCCAGGAGGAGTCCTACTCCCTCCGGGAGTAGGACTTCTCCCCCAATCCTAGTTGGAATAGGATTCACGAGGTGGAAAAGAGAGAGAGAGAGAGAGAGAGAGAGAGAGAGAGAGAGAGAGAGAGAGAGAAAGGAGGGGGGCGCCGGCCCCCTCTCTCCTTTTACTATTCGGACTAGGGGGAGGGGCGCGCGGCCCAGCCCTGGCCGCCTCTCCTCTTCTTCCACTAAGGCCCACTAAGGCCCATATAGCTCCCGGGGGGTTCCGGTAACCTCCCGGTACTCCGGTAAAATCCCGATTTCACCCGGAGCACTTCCGATATCCAAACATAGGCTTCCAATATATCAATCTTTATGTCTCGACCATTTTGAGACTCCTTGTCATGTCCGTGATCACATCCGGGACTCCGAACAACCTTCAGTACATCAAAACGTATAAACTCATAATATAACTGTCATCGAAACCTTAAGCGTGCGGACCCTACGAGTTCGAGAACAATGTAGACATGACCGAGACATGTCTTCGGTCAATAACCAATAGCGGGACCTGGATGCCCATATTGGCTCCTACATATTCTACGAAGATGTTTATCGGTCAGACCGCATAACAACATATGTTGTTCCCTTTGTCATCGGTATGTTACTTGCCCGAGATTCGATCATCGGTATCCAATACCTAGTTGAATCTCGTTACCGGCAAGTCTCTTTACTCGTTCCGTAATACATCATCTCGCAACTAACTCATTAGTTGCATTGCTTGCAAGGCTTAAGTGATGTGCATTACCGAGAGGGCCCAGAGATACCTCTCCGACGATCGGAGTGACAAATCCTAATCTCGAAATACGTCAACCCAACATGTACCTTTGGAGACACCTGTAGAGCACCTTTATAATCACCCAGTTACATTGTGACGTTTGGTAGCACACAAAGTGTTCCTCCGGCACACGGGAGTTACATAATCTCATAGTCATAGGAACATGTATAAGTCATGAAGAAAGCAATAGCAACATACTAAACGATCGGGTGCTAAGCTAATGGAATGGTTCATGTCAATCAGATCATTCAACTAATGATGTGATCTCATTTAATCAAATGACAACTCTTTGTCCATGGTTAGGAAACATAACCATCTTTGATTAACGAGCTAGTCAAGTAGAGGCATACTAGTGACACTATGTTTGTCTATGTATTCACACATGTATTATGTTTCCGGTTAATACAATTCTAGCATGAATAATAAACCTTTATCATGATATAAGGAAATAAATAATAACTTTATTATTGCCTCTAGGGCATATTTCCTTCAGTCTCCCACTTGCACTAGAGTCAATAATCTAGATTTACACAGTAATGATTCTAACACCCATGGAGCTTTGGTGCTGATCATGTTTTGCTCGTGGAAGAGGCTTAGTCAACGGGTCTGCTACATTCAGCTCCGTATGTATCTTGCAAATCTCTATGTCTCCCACCTGGACTAGATCCCGGATGGAATTGAAGCGTCTCTTGATGTGTTTGGTTCTCTTGTGAAATCTGGATTCCTTTGCCAAGGCAATTGCACCAGTATTGTCACAAAAGATTTTCATTGGACCCAATGCACTAGGTATGACACCTAGATTGGATATGAACTCCTTCATCCAGACTCCTTCGTTTGCTGCTTCTGAAGTAGCTATGTACTCCGCTTCACATGTAGATCCCGCCACGACGCTTTGTTTAGAACTGCACCAACTGACAGCTCCACCGTTTAATGTAAACATGTATCCGGTTTGCGATTTAGAATCGTCTGGATCAGTGTCAAAGCTTGCATCAACGTAACCATTTACGATGAGCTCTTTGTCACCTCCATATACGAGAAACATATCCTTAGTCCTTTTCAGATATTTCAGGATGTTCTTGACCGCTGTCCAGTGATCCACTCCTGGATTACTTTGGTACCTCCCTGCTAAACTTATAGCAAGGCACACATCAGGTCTGGTACACAACATTGCATACATGATAGAGCCTATGGCTGAAGCATAGGGAACATCTTTCGTTTTCTCTCTATCTTCTGCAGTGGTCGGGCATTGAGTCTGACTCAACTTTACACCTTGTAACACAGGCAAGAACCCTTTCTTTGCTTGATTCATTTTGAACTTCTTCCAAATCTTGTCAAGGTATGTGCTTTGTGAAAGTCCAATTAAGCATCTTGATCTATCTCTATAGATCTTTATGCCTAATATGTAAGCAGCTTCACCGAGGTCTTTCATCGAAAAACTCTTATTCAAGTATCCTTTTATGCTATCCAGAAATTCTATATCATTTCCAATCAGTAATATTTCATCCACATATAATATCAGAAATGCTATAGAGCTCCCACTCACTTTCTTGTAAATACAGGCTTCTCCAAAAGTCTGTATAAAACCAAATGCTTTGATCACACTATCAAAGCGTTTATTCCAACTCCGAGAGGCTTGCACCAGTCCATAAATGGATCGCTGTAGCTTGCACACTTTATTAGCTCCCTTCGGATCGACAAAACCTTCCGGTTGCATCATATACAACTCTTCTTCCAGAAATCCATTCAGGAATGCAGTTTTGACATCCATCTGCCAAATTTCATAATCATAAAATGCGGCAATTGCTAACATGATTCGGACAGATTTAAGCATCGCTACGGGTGAGAAGGTCTCATCGTAGTCAACCCCTTGAACTTGTCGAAAACCTTTTGCGACAAGTCGAGCTTTGTAGACAGTAATATTACCGTCAGCGTCAGTCTTCTTCTTGAAGATCCATTTATTCTCAATTGCTTGCCGATCATCGGGCAAGTCAACCAAAGTCCATACTTTGTTCTCATACATGGATCCCATCTCAGATTTCATGGCTTCAAGCCATTTTGCGGAATCTGGGCTCACCATCGCTTCTTCATAGTTCGTAGGTTCATCATGATCTAGCAGCATGATTTCTAGAATAGGATTACCGTACCACTCTGGCGCGGATCTCACTCTGGTTGATCTACGAGGTTCAGTAGTATCTTATCCTGAAGTTCATGATCATTATCATTAGCTTCCTCACTAATTGGTGTAGGTGTCGCAGAAACAGTTTTCTGTGATGTACTACTTTCCAATAAGGGAGCAGGTACCGTTACCTCATCAAGTTCTACTTTCCTCCCACTCACATCTTTCGAGAGAAACTCCTTCTCCAGAAAGTTTCCGAATTTAGCAACAAAAGTCTTGCCTTCGGATCTGTGATAGAAGGTGTATCCAATAGTTTCCTTTGGATATCCTATGAAGACACATTTCTCCGATTTGGGTTCGAGCTTATCAGGTTGAAGCTTTTTCACATAAGCATCGCAGCCCCAAACTTTCAGAAACGACAACTTTGGTTTCTTGCCAAACCATAGTTCATAAGGCGTCGTCTCAACGGATTTTGATGGTGCCCTATTTAACGTGAATGCGGCCGTCTCTAAAGCATAACCCTAAAACGATAGCGGTAAATCAGTAAGAGACATCATAGATCGCACCATATCTAGTAAAGTACGATTACGACATTCGGATACACCATTACGCTGTGGTGTTCTGGGTGGCGTGAGTTGCGAAACTGTTCCGCATTGTTTCAAATGTACACCAAACTCATAACTCAAATATTCTCCTCCACGATCAGATCATAGAAACTTTATTTTCTTGTTACGATGATTTTCAACTTCACTCTGAAATTCTTTGAACTTTTCAAATGTTTCAGACTTATGTTTCATTAAGTAGATATACCCATATCTGCTTAAGTCATCTGTGAAGGTGAGAAAATAACGATATCCGCCACGAGCCTCAATATTCATCGGACCACATACATCTGTATGTATGATTTCCAACAAATCTGTTGCTCTCTCCATAGTACCGGAGAATGGTGTTTTAGTCATCTTGCCCATGAGGCACGGTTCGCAAGTACCAAGTGATTCATAATCAAGTGGTTCCAAAAGTCCATCAGTATGGAGTTTCTTCATGCGCTTTACACCGATATGACCTAAACGGCAGTGCCACAAATAAGTTGCACCATCATTATCAACTCTGCATCTTTTGGCTTCAACATTATGAATATGTGTGTCTCTACTATCGAGATTCAATAAGAATAGACCACTCTTCAAGGGTGCATGACCATAAAAGATATTACTCATATAAATAGAACAACCATTATTCTCTGATTTAAATGAATAACCGTCTCGCGTCAAACAAGATCCAGATATAATGTTCATGCTTAACGCTAGCACCAAATAACAATTATTTAGGTCTAATATTAATCCCGAAGGTAGATGTAGAGGTAGCGTGCCGACTGCGATCACATCGACTTTGGAACCGTTTCCCACGCGCATCATCACCTCGTCCTTAGCCAATCTTCGCTTAATCCATAGTCCCTGTTTTGAGTTGCAAATATTGGCAACAGAACCAGTATCAAATACCCAGGTGCTACTGCGAGCATTAGTAAGGTACACATCAATAACATGTATATCACATATACCTTTGTTCACCTTGCCATCCTTCTTATCCGCCAAATACTTGGGGCAGTTCTGCTTCCAGTGACCAGTCTGCTTGTAGTAAAAGCACTCAGTTTCAGGCTTAGGTCCAGACTTGGGTTTCTTCTCTTGAGCAGCAACTTGCTTGTTGTTCTTCTTGAAGTTCCCCTTCTTCTTCCCTTTGCCCTTTTCCTTGAAACTAGTGGTCTTGTTGACCATCAACACTTGATGCTCCCTTTTTGATTTCTACCTTCGCAGCTTTCAGCATTGCAAAGAGCTCGGGAATAGTCTTATTCATCCCTTGCATATTATAGTTCATCATGAAGCTCTTGTAGCTTGGTGGCAGTGATTGGAGAATTCTGTCAATGACACAATCATCTAGAAGATTAACTCCCATCTGAATCAAGTGATTATTATACCCAGACATTTTGAGTATATGCTCACTGACAGAACTATCTCCTCCATCTTGCAGCTATAGAACTTATTGGAGACTTCATATCTCTCCATCCGGGCATTTGCTTGAAATATTAACTTCAACTCCTGGAACATCTCATATGCTCCATGACGTTCAAAACGTCGTTGAAGTCCCGATTCTAAGCCGTAAAGCATGGCACACTAAACTATCGAGTAGTCATCAGCTTTGCTCTGCCAGACGTTCATAACATCTGGTATTGCTCCTGTAGCAGGCCTGGCACCCAGCGGTGCTTCTAGGACGTAATTCTTCTGTGCAGCAATGAGGATAATCCTCAAGTTACGGACCCAGTCCGTGTAATTGCTACCATCATCTTTCAACTTTGCTTTCTCAAGGAACGCATTAAAATTCAACGGAACAACAGCACGGGCCATCTATCTACAATCAAACATACATAAGCAAGATACTATCAGGTACTAAGTTCATGATAAATTTAAGTTCAATTAATCAAATTACTTAAAGAACTCCCACTTAGATAGACATCCCTCTAATCCTCTAAGTGATCACGTGATCCAAATCAACCAAACCATGTCCGATCATCACGTGAGATGGAGTAGTTTCATTGGTGAACATCACTATGTTGATCATATCTACTATATGATTCACGCTCGACCTTTCGGTCTCCGTGTTCCGAGGCCATATCTGTATATGCTTGGCTCATCAAGTATAACCTGAGTATTCCGCTTGTGCAACTGTTTTGCACCCGTTGTATTTGAACGTAGAGCCTATCACACCCGATCATCACGTGGTGTCTCAGCACGAAGAACTTTCGCAACGGTGCATACTCAGGGAGAACACTTCTTGATAATTTAGTGAGAGATCATCTTATAATGCTACCGTCAATCAAAGCAAGATAAGATGCATAAAAGATAAACATCACATGCAATCAATATAAGTGATATGATATGGCCATCATCATCTTGTGCCTGTGATCTCTATCTCTGAAGCACCGTCATGATCACCATTGTCACCGGCGCGACACCTTGATCTCCATCGTAGCATCGTTGTCGTCTCGCCAATCTTATGCTTCTACGACTATCGCTACCGCTTAGTGATAAAGTAAAGCATTACAGCGCAATTGCATTGCATACAATAAAGCGACAACCATATGGCTCCTGCCAGTTGCCGATAACTTGGTTACAAAACATGATCATCTCATACAATAAAATTCAGCATCATGTCTTGACCATATCACATCACAACATGCCCTGCAAAAACAAGTTAGACGTCCTCTACTTTGTTGTTGCAAGTTTTACGTGGCTGCTACGGGCTTAAGCAAGAACCGATCTTACCTACGCATCAAAACCACAACGATAGTTTGTCAAGTTGGTGCTGTTTTAACCTTTGCAAGGACCGGGCGTAGCCACACTCAGTTCAACTAAAGTTAGAGAAACTGTCACCCACAATCCACCTATGTGCAAAGCACGTCGGGAGAACCGGTCTCGTGTAAGCGTACGCGTAATTTCGGTCCGGGCCGCTTCATCCAACAATACCGCCGAACCAAAGTATGACATGCTGGTAAGCAGTATGACTTATATCGCCCACAACTCACTTGTGTTCTACTCGTGCATATAACATCAACACATAAAACCTAGGCTCGGATGCCACTGTTGGGGAACGTAGTAATTTCAAAATTTTCCTACGCACACGCAAGATCATGGTGATGCATAGCAACGAGAGGGGAGAGTGTGATCTACGTACCCTTGTAGATCGACAACGGAAGCGTTTGGTTGATGTAGTCGTACGTCTCCACGGCCCGACCGATCAAGCACCGAAACTACGGCACCTCCGAGTTCTAGCACACGTTCAACTCGATGACGATCCCCGGACTCCGATCCAGCAAAGTGTCGGGGAAGAGTTCCGTCAGCACGACGGCGTGGTGACGATCTTGATGTACTACTGTCGCAGGGCTTCGCCTAAGCACCGCTACAATATTATCGAGGACTATGGTGGCAGGGGGCGCCGCACACGGCTAAGAATATGATCACGTGGATCAACTTGTGTTCCTCTGGGGTGCCCCTGCCTCCGTATATAAAGGTTCAAGGGGGGAGGCTGGCCGGCCATCGTAGGGCGCGCCAGGAGGAGTCCTACTCCCTCCGAGAGTAGGACTTCTCCCCAATCCTAGTTGGAATAGGATTCGCGAGGTGGAAAAGAGAGAGAGAGAGAGAGAGAAAGGAGGGGGGCGCCGGCCCCCTCTCTCCTTGTCCTATTCGGACTAGGGGGGAGGGGCACGCGGCCCAGCCCTGGCCGCCTCTCCTCTTCTTCCACTAAGGCCCACTAAGGCCCATATAGCTCCCGGGGGGTTCCGGTAACCTCCCGGTACTCCGGTAAAATCCCGATTTCACCCGGAAAACTTCCGATATCCAAACATAGGCTTCCAATATATCAATCTTTATGTCTCGACCATTTCGAGACTCCTCGTCATGTCCGTGATCACATCCGGGACTCTGAACAACCTTCGGTACATCAAAACGTATAAACTCATAATATAACTGTCATCGAAACCTTAAGCGTGCGGACCCTACGGGTTCGAGAACAGTGTAGACATGACCGAGACATGTCTCCGGTCAATAACCAATAGCGGGACATGGATGCCCATATTGGCTCCTACATATTCTATGAAGATCTTTATCGGTCAGACCGCATAACAACATACGTTGTTCCCTTTGTCATCGGTATGTTACTTCCCCGAGATTCGATCGTCGGTATCCAATACCTAGTTGAATCTCGTTACCGGCAAGTCTCTTTACTCGTTCCGTAATACATCATCTCACAACTAACTCATTAGTTGCATTGCTTGCAAGGCTTAAGTGATGTGCATTACCGAGAGGGCCCAGAGATACCTCTCCGACGATCGGAGTGACAAATCCTAATCTTGAAATACGTCAACCCAACATGTACCTTTGGGGACACCTGTAGAGCACCTTTATAATCACCCAGTTACGTTGTGACGTTTGGTAGCACACAAAGTGTTCCTCCGGCACACGGGAGTTACATAATCTCATAGTCATAGGAACATGTATAAGTCATGAAGAAAGCAATAGCAACATACTAAACGATCGGGTGCTAAGCTAATGGAATGGGTCATGTCAATCAGATCATTCAACTAATGATGTGATCCCGTTTAATCACATGACAACTCTTTGTCCATGGTTAGGAAACATAACTATCTTTGATTAACGAGCTAGTCAAGTAGAGGCATACTAGTGACACTCTGTTTGTCTATGTATTCACACATGTATTATGTTTCCGGTTAATACAATTCTAGCATGAATAATAAACCTTTATCATGATATAAGGAAATAAATAATAACTTTATTATTGCCTCTAGGGCATATTTCCTTCACCATCACATGGCCATGATCACCGTTTCAAATCGGATGCCATTTCCATGGTGAGCACCTGAGTTGGATGGCAATGGCATGGTCACTATATGAAATTGGATGCCAGTCCCATGGTGACCGCCTGAGTTACATGCCAATGTGTGGTCACGGCCTTAAATCGGATCCCAGTACCGTGGTGCCCACCTGAATTGCATGTAAAAATGGCATGTTCATTGCTAAACTGGATGCCAGTGCCGCGGCAACCACCTGAATGGCACGCAAAATGGCGTGGTCACCGCCTGAACTGCTTGCTAGTGTCGTGGTGAAGACAAGAACGGCATGCAAAATGGCATGGTCACCGCCTGAACTGGATGCTAGTGCTGCGGTGACCACCTGAATGGCATGCAAAATGTGGTTGTCACTTCCAAAAATGGAAGGAATTGTAGCGCAACAATTTAGTGGATTCCATGTAGAAAACATAGGAAATATACTACGTAGTAACTAATGTCATTACAATATTAGCAAAAGTACTAACATAAATATCAAGCATAGTACTTGGACACCTAACAGAACTACTAGAAATCATTCCTCATCGTCGATGTCGTCCTCGTCCTCGTCGCACACCTCCTCATCGTCGCCGCCCCCCTCCGAATCCTTCTTGGCCTCCTACTCTTGTGAGTTGCGTTGGGATTTCCCCGAAAAGGAGATGATGATGCAGTAAAGAGGCTATCAATCCAGTAGGAGAATCACACAACAACTCTTTAGCAGCACCTACACATAAAGTAACAAATACTTGCACCCAACGCAAACAAGAGTTGTCAATTCCTTGGCAGTTAATTGTAAGGATCAAATCTCGTAGTGATAGATAGATAAATAAAAACACAAAATAAAATAACGTGAATAAAAGTGCCACAATATATTTTTGAATTTTTATGTATGATTTAGATAGACACGGGGGTCATAGTTTTCACTAGAGGCTTCTCTCTTGAAGATAGCATACGGTGGGTAAACAAATTACTGTTCAGCAATTGATAGAAAACCAGATAATCATCATCTTATCCAAGGAAGAGTCGTTCATCTAACAAGCATCGGGGGCAAATGCTCTCCTAGTTGGTCTTAGAAGCAGCGGGAGTGGTATCGGAAGGAATTTATGTGTCAGTTTGAAGGCAATGCTAACCATTGCAGGTGACACCGTTGTACGTCAGGATCCCACATGTGCAAAGCATCTTGAGCAATATCACATTGGTACCGGCACTTGGTCGCCAAGAGGTATGATATGCGCCATATATAGTGGTCTCGGATGGTGTACTTGTAGCCTCATCCATCATATCTATGGAGCCTGTCATTGCTTTGATGAGCTAGGTTTTCCACTCCTAATTTACTTACAGTACTGAACTGTTGAAGTTAATTACTACCTACGTATACGTTTGCAGGACTAGACAAGCAGGTGTGATGCTACTTGTTTTGCGTAGATTTGATTTCTTTTGATGTAAAGATACTTTGTTATTAAATCATTTGACTATTATACATGTAGTCTTCCTGGTACATGCAAAGAATGTACTGGCCTTTATTATTACATCACCTTGTGGTAAAATATTTAGACTTTTATGGATTAAATAAATATAATTTTTCAACCACCTTACTTACTATGTGTATGGCGGGCGTGCATCGTCACCCGCCACTGTAAACTTTTGGAAATTTGTGAACTATGGAGGGCTCTAGTTTTCTGCCCTGATATTGTCCCATGGCGTATGTTGTAAAACCTAAGAGTAGCGGGTGGCTACTAGCGCCTTCCACAGCTGTTCGTTTAGCAGTGGCAGACGACGTTTTTTACCCACCGCTAGTACTTTGCCAAAAGAGCAGTGGCGGATCTCAGACATTGCCCATCACTAAAGTGACCCCACCTATAAGACTTTTCCCAGTATTGGGCTAGTCGTGCACTCGCCCAAATTGGGTGTTCGTTAACCGTCGCCGCCTTTTATTACCTAAACGGCTTCTGTCGCACTAATGTCACAAATACAAAGCGGAGAAACTGAAAACCAAGTCTTGCACACTTTATTAAGGTAGCCATCCCTAACTAGATTATGGGTCGCATGGTTCGCGCCTTCTAGCCCAAGTCACCATGTAGTCATCGAGCGAGAAAAGGAGCTCCTTGATTTCATCGATTAGAGGTTCGTATCGTGATCTATCCAGTCCCTCGTTCGTCAGTACCTGTTTCACACCCTAGTTATGTGTCTCCAACACAACCTTCTGTGCACCGGTCTCGACTACTAACTGGATCCCTCGACGGCACGCCAACATCTCTGTATGTTCCGGATCAGTGACGGATGAAAACAAAATGGCATGCTCCTCCCACGAACACACCGTGATGATTGCGAATGACCTAAAATTATTGTGTGGCTACATTGTGCCTCTTATGGGGTTGACTTTTCTCTGTCAACAGGATTATAATGACTTTGTTTGAGCAATGAAAATTTTTTATGGCATAAAAAGAAAATCTTATGCCCAAAGTATTCCTTTTATGGGGCTCTTTCTTCGCTCCGTATGGGACGCCGGTGACAGGTATGATTCTTAGACGACATGATAGGAGTGTTATGTTTGCAGCATACATGTTCTTATTTAACTATAATGATGCTATGGAGGCGGAAATCCACGCACTTCTTGAAGGCCACAAGTTTATTCCACAAAAGTTTAGTCATGTTCAGAATAGGGTAACATATCAATTTGTATTATACAGTCGTGTCGTACTAATTGTAGCACTGATGTGTGGCTATATAGAGGACCCTCTTATATCGAATAACTTGTTTGCCTCTTGATTGTAACACTATCATAGTAATGGAATAAAACTCCTAGTATTTTATGGAAAGGAATATAACTCCTTTTTTTAGGCAAAGGAATAAAAGTCCTATTACATCCTCAAAACAAAATTCCTATTACCCTACCCACCAAGAAAATGTTCCTTTTCTCGATTACAAAAGAAAAAAAGACAAAAAAGTGTGAGTATTCAGGGGATACGGGATGATACGGCCCAGCCCAGCAAGACCCATCACGATGCTAAGCGCATCTCCAGCCGCGCCCCCAGGAAGGCCTCCCCAGGCGATTTTTTCGCGCCGGCGCCAAAAAACGGCCGAGTCGCGCCCCCAGGAGCCCGATTTTCGCCGGCCTGGGCCGAAAACAGCGCCGGCGGACCCAGGCCGAACCCAGCGCGCTGGGGGGCGCCCGGGGGCGCCGGGGCGAACTGTTTTGGCACGAAACAGCCGCGGGCCCGCCGCGTCAGCGACACGGCGCCTCGTCTTCCCCCAACGGCCTCGGTTCCCGCGGGGAATCAATGCCAAGGCTGCCGCCGGTCAGCCTTGCCATTGATTCCTCACGGACGGCGCGCCACGGGATGGCGCGCCGACGCCTTCCCTCCGTCGCACGCGTACACACGGGTGCGGCGCGGCTATATAGCCGGTGGCCTGCACTCGCCTGTGCCCACACCAGCCCCGCCCCTCGCCGCCGCCCAGCTCCTCCCTCTCCCTACCTCTCCCGAGCGCCGCCGCCCAGCCCCTCCCTCCATCTCTCTACCTCTCCCGAGCCCGTCGCCATGGCGGAACGCTTCCCCGGAGACGAGGCGGCGGCCAACGGCTTCGGCCGCCGTTCGCTCCGCGAACAGGAGTCCTGGCTCCTGTTCCAGGCGAACATCCCGGCGCCGACGGACATGCGCGCCGGGCCGACGGGGTGGAGGCTCAGCGCCGGGGGAGTGCCCATTCCCCCGTTGCCCGACGCCGTGGCGAAGCCGAAGTACTTTGCCGAGGAAGTCGAGGTCGTGCGCGCCTCCCTCACCGACGCCCAACTCTCCCTCCCCCAGTACGCCGCCGACAACCACGCGGCTTGGGCGGCGTATTTCGAGTGCCGCCAGCAGCAGCGCTTGGCATCCATCAACGGCACGCCGGTGGTTGGCGGCGGGCAGAACAGCGAGGGGCGCCACCTATGGTAGGGCGTCCCCGGCCGCACACTCGAGGGCGTGCTGACGTACCTCAAGGGCGGCAACGACCCGCCGTTGGTGTACCCGGCGAGGGCGGCCGCCCCGGCGCAGCACCGACGCGCCGGGCCATGGGCGCCAAGGAGGTTCGGGTCCTCCTCCTCTTCTTCCTCCTCCCGATCTTCATTGCACTCCTCCGGCACTCCGGTCCTGCTCGGCGTCAAGGCCGAGCCCGCGGCGGAGACGCCGCTCGGCCGGCGCACTCGCAGCGCCGACATCGTCATCAAGGAGGGCGGCCGGCGCGCCTACTCGTCGGCTCCTCCTCCGCGCTTCGTCAAGCCAAAGATGGAGCCGGCCGCGCTAGTGACGACGGAGCTCGACGATGACGACGCGGCCCTGGAATGGGCGCACAGGGACTCCATAGCGATGGAGAAGGAGCGCCTGGAGAAGGCGAAGGAGCGCCAGTGCGCCGCCCTGCTTCGCTTCGCGGAGCATCGACGCGGCCGCGACGAAGGCGGAGTCGTCGTCATCTGCGACTGGAAGTGCAACTATCCCTAGGTGGTTTTGGTAATTCATAACAACATATAGCTCATTGAGCTAATGCTATTCCAAGATGATTATTTCAGGAAAGCTCAATGATTGGCATGGCATGGATGGTGAAAGTGGAACCCTCAAAATGCTAAGGACAAAGGATTGGCTCAAGCTCAAAAGCTCAAGACTCTTCATTTTATATTTTAGTGATCCAAAATTACATTGAGTCTTTAGGAAAAGCCAATACTATCAAGGAGGAATGAGGTGTTGCTTAATGAGCCTCTTGCTTCATGTGCTTAGTGATATGCTCCAAAACCCTCAGCTACTTTCCCATATCCACATTTGACCTAAACCCTAAGCCAAACTCGGCCCTACCGATTCTTTCAACCCGGCGCCACCGAGTTTCACTTGTCATAGCCATTGCCAAACCCTAGCAAATCGGTTCTACCGATAGGGATCTCGGTCTCACCGAGATGGGATTGCAAACTCTTTGTTTCCCTTTCATAACTTTTCGGTCTCACCGAAAGAGCGGATCGGTCCCACCGAGATTGCAATGTAAACTCTCTGTTTCCTTTTTGTAACTTTTCGGTCTTACCGAAAGAGCAAATCGGTCCCAGCGAGTTTGCCTGACCAACTCTCTGGTTAGCTAATTATCAAAATTGGTCTCACCGAGTTTGTGTAATCTGTCTCACCGAGATTACGTTATGCCCTAACCCTAACAAAATCAGTCCTACCGAGTTGCATGACAGTCCCACCGAAAATCTCTAACGGTCACTAGGTTTACTATTTCGGTCTGATTGAGTTTGTTGATTCGGTCCCACCGAGATTGGTAAATTGTGTGTAACGGTTAGATTTTGTGAGGAGGCTATATATACCCCTCCACCTCCTCTTCACTCGTGGAGAGAGCCATCAGAACACATCTACACTTCCAACTCTTATGTTCTGAGAGAGAACCACCTACTCATGTGTTGAGGCCAAGATATTCCATTCCTACCATATGAATCTTGATCTCTAGCCTTCCCCAAGTTGCTTTCCACTCAAATCTTCTTTCCGCCAAATTCAAATCCTGTGAGAGAGAGTTGAGTGTTGGGGAGACTATCATTTGAAGCACAAGAGCAAGGAGTTCATCATCAACACACCATTTGTTACTTCTTGGAGAGTGGTGTCTCCTAGATTGGCTAGGTGTCACTTGGGAGCCTCCGACAAGATTGTGGAGTTGAACCAAGGAGTTTGTAAGGGCAAGGAGATCGCCTACTTCGTGAAGATCTAGCGCTAGTGAGGCAAGTCCTTCGTGGGCGATGGCCATGGTGGGATAGACAAGGTTGCTTCTTCGTGGACCCTTCGTGGGTGGAGCCCTCCGTGGACTCGCGCAACCGTTACCCTTCGTGGGTTGAAGTCTCCATCAACGTGGATGTAGGATAGCACCACCTATCTAAACCACGGGAAAAACATCCGTGTCTCCAATTGCGTTTGAATTCTCCAAACCCTTCCCTTTACATTCTTGCAAGTTGCATGCTTTACTTTCCGCTACCAATATACTCTTTGCATGCTTGCTTGAATTGTGTGATGATTGCTTGACTTGTCCTAAAATAGCTAAAATCTGCCTAGAACTAAATTTGGGAAAAGGTTAAGTTTTTATTTGGTAAAGTAGTCTAATCACCCCCCCCCTCTAGACATACTTTCGATTCTACAAGTGGTATAAGAGCTTTGGTCTCCATTTGCTTTGATTTCCATAGCTTTTGGTGGTCATAGCCTTAGTTTCACAACCTAGGAGAGTATGGCGTCTAGCGAGGGAAATTATCACCGTAGAGGTCCTTACTTTGATGGTACTAATTTTGTTAGTTGGAAGCATAAAATGAAAATGCATATTCTTGGACATAACCCCGCCGTTTGGGCTATTGTGTGTGTTGGTTTGCAAGGTGACTTCTTTGATGGGAAAGAACCAAACCGTGAAGCTACCGCGGATGAGTTGAAGATGTTGCAATACAATGCTCAAGCTTGTGATATTCCCTTCAACGGATTGTGCCCCGAAGAATTTAACAAAATCAGCCGTCTTGAGAATGCAAAGGAAATTTGGGACACTTTGATTGATATGCACGAAGGTACTGACTCCGTCAAGGAATCCAAATTGGATGTGCTTCAAAGTCAACTTGACAAGTTCAAAATGAAGGATGGTGAAGGTGTCGCTGAAATGTACTCTAGGCTTGCTCTCATCACAAATGAGATTGCCGGCTTAGGGAGTGAAGAGATGACCGATAGATTCATCATCAAGAAGATTCTAAGAGTCTTGGATGGAAAATATGATACCGTGTGCACATTGATCCAAATGATGCCCAATTACAAAGATCTCAAGCCAACGGAGGTAATTGGAAGAATTGTTGCTCATGAGATGTCACTTAAGGATAAAGAGGAACTTCACAACAAATCAAGTGGTGCCTACAAAGCCTCATGTGAAGCCCCTACATCATCAAGTGAGAAACAAAACTTCAATGAAGAATTGAGCTTAATGGTGAAGAACTTCAACAAGTTCTACAAGAGTAGAAGCAAAGATAGAAGCTCCAAGTCAAGGTCCTACAATGACAAAAGATCTTCTAGTCTCCCTACAAGAGAAGAGAAGACTCTCCAAAAAGAAGAAGCAAAAGAGAAGAATCACCACCAAGAGAGAGAAGGAGTAGAGATGATCGTTATGAATGGAGATACTCACGGAGAAGCAAGGATTCGGAAAGGAAGGAAAAATCATCAAGGAGCTACACAAAACGAAGACATCAAGCTCATGTTGGTGAATGGGTATCCGGCTCCGACTCCGACGACCACTCCGAGAGAAGTTATCACTCCGATTCCGAATATACTCAAGATGAAGGTGTTGCCGGTCTAGCACTTGTGTCAACCAACTCCTACGATATATTTGACTCACCAAATGAAGGAATTGGAAGATGCTTCATGACCAAAGGTCCTAAGGTAA
Organism: Triticum aestivum; assembly: GCF_018294505.1. Classification (NCBI taxonomy): domain Eukaryota; kingdom Viridiplantae; phylum Streptophyta; class Magnoliopsida; order Poales; family Poaceae; genus Triticum; species Triticum aestivum. The sequence continues at coordinate 778,115,446 of NC_057797.1, read as the reverse complement.
CACACCCCGAGTATGTTGATTTTAATAGTGATGAAGATGACTTGTTAGGTGATGATGATTTACTTGTTGACAACTCTAGTGATGAATACTATGATGAAACATCAATTAATCATGCTAATCAAGATAAAACAGATGACAATGATAAGGAGAAGATTGAGGCTCTAACTAAAGAACTAAACACTCTTAAGTTAGCTCATGAAACTATCTTCGAAGATCATCGAGAACTTTTAAGAGCTCATGAGAAGTTACGCCTTGAAAAGCTCAATCTTGAGCAAGAGCATGAGTTTTTAAAGGCAATCAATGATGATCTCCGCAAGAAAAGTTCTTCTTACATTGCCAAGCGTTTACTCTTATCCACTTACATGCCTCAAGTCAAGTATAGTAACAAGAACAAGAAAGATTCTTCCTCTAGCAGTAACAATGATCATGCTAAATCCAATATTGTTGCTTCTAGTAGTTCTCTTGATTCCACTAATGATTCTCTTAGCCAAGTTACACTTGAGCAAGAAAATAGCTTATTGAAGGGAATTATAGAGAAAGGAGTGTACAAAAGCCTTGCCGGGAGTAAGCAATTCGAGGAAATTGTGCGCAAGTAAGGAATGCACCGGAAGAATCAAGGTGTTGGTTTTGAACGAAAGTTCAATGCCAATGGAGTTGAGTGGGAAGAAGATCAATATCCCAAGACAAAGTTTGTTCCTCAACAAGAGAAGTATGACACTTCCTTCAAGGGGACACAAGCTCAAGATGATCTTCCACCACAAAACTACAAGCAAAAAGGCAAGGACAAGCTTCAAGAGGAAATTGATGCATTTGAAGAAGCTCCTAAGACCTTAGTCAAGTGGATTCCCAAGACCACTCCAAGTTCCACTTCATCAAGTACGACTACAACTCCAAGGATTCCCATCAAGATGGTGTGGATCCAAAAGAAGAAGAACTAGAGAGTTCTTGAGGGTGACTCCGCCAACATACTTCACTCTTATCATTTTGGCAAGAACAAGTGCAATCAACTTCCACATCTTGCACTAGTTCAAGGAGTCACAAACCCTCTTGTTGGTAAGACAAGGGACAAGGTAACCTAAAAGTTTTCATGGACATTATCTTGTGTGTGCATCACTCTATGTCTATGGATATCCTTGTTTTTTCCTTGTGGGACTAACCCATGTAGGTATTGAAAGTGCAATTCACTCAAATGGATAGCTCCAAGTGATCTACATTAACATTGAGCATCCACATCTTCAACATCTACATGAAGTCATCATCGACAAAACCCAAGGTTAGTTCATCCCTCTTAGGGGGGATATCACATCTAGGGGGAGCTTTACTCTAAGACTTGAGCTAAAGAAACTCTGAAGATGTGAACACAACAATGCTTTATGTAAAAGTGGTAACCCCACTTGATCTTAAACGATGAGTATGACCTATGATCAAGTGTTCTCACTTGACTCCTAAGTCAATATACTCATATATAGATGACCTAGTCATCGCCAATTGCTTGATAGATGCTAGAATTGGTTGTGCATGCTTTGTCACATATTTCAATTGCCATTTTATTGTGTGAGTATGTTGGTTGCATATTTTACTCATTCGAGGACATCCACTTGTAGTTTTGATTGTTTGGTTTTATTTCCTTTTGCCAAGTGGATGGACAAGAATGCCTAAGAACCTCCTCTAGCTATCTATGCTTTTCTCGTCTCAAACTCTATTCATGCTACATCACAAAATTTGATCAAGTCAGATTCGAACCACTCTGTGTGAGGAGCACTCGGAGTCCCCGATTCGTCATAGACTTAAACTTCAAAAACCTATTTATGATTCTCGGTCTGACCGATATCCTACTTTCGGTCCTACCGAGATCATTAAGTTGATCTGAATTTTCGATCTCGGTGCAACCGATTTGAACCATTCAGTCACACCGAGTTGCTATAACTGTATACAGTTTTGCATCTCGGTGCCACCGAATTGTTCCACTCAGTCACACCGACAGGGTCGGGCTATATATAGTCACGGGCAAAAATTTGGAAATTTCTCCGAACCCCTTCGCCCGCGCGATAGCTCGTTCTGCTAACGTGGTCTCCGGATCGTCTCCTCGCCGCCAGCCGCCTCCAGTCGCTGGTCTCCATCGCCGTCAACGGAATTCTACCCCGCCGTTGCCGCCGTAGCGAGTCTCCGCCGAACTAGGGTATGGACTCGATCACAGTGCTATTCCCCGTCTGATTCCTAGCACATTGTGTTCTTAATGATTCTTGCCACGATTGAAACACTCCTATCCAGTCAATGCGTTCGTAGATTAGTTTTGATTCAAAAATTTTAGGGTTAGGTTTCCGCCGAAACCATCTCGGACCCACCGAGTTGAAAAACTCGGTCCCACCGATTTGGCTCATGCCATTGCACAAGTAAGACTCGGTCTGACCGAGAATTACTAATCGGTGTGACCGATTTTGGAACTTTGTGAAACCCTAGCAGTCTCGGTGCCACCGAACTGTGACTCAGTCTGACCGAGTTCACTAGTTTAGGTTCCAAAACTGCTTCGGTATCACCGAGTTTAAAAATCAGTAGATCCGAGATGATTTCTGTGGGAAACTAAAACTAAGTTTTTGAGTCATTATTTTGCAAAAATCTCTGCATTTTGTGATGCTCATCTATTCTACCTCATCTATAAACTACTCACAGGGTCAGCAGACAGCTTGTTCATCATGTCAGATCAGAGTGACAGCCAGAATGTGTCAGAACAGCAAGTGCACATGAGTGAGGGCACTAGTCCCTCCAGTTCTTCTGATGAAGGTAGCAGGAGCACCCCTAGCAATCTGCCAAAAGCTGCCACCAGACAAAGGAAGAAGAGAACCTCAGACTCAGAGGATGAGGACTATGTGGCAGAAGAGGAAGCTACTTCCAAGAAAGTAGTGCTCAAGAAGGAGTATAGCTCAGCTCAAGGCACAAAGCCAGGATTGAAAATCAAAAGGCCAGCAGGTAGGCAGCCTATGCCAAAGGCCAGAGCTTCAACTCAAATTCCTGAAAAGCCTGCACCCATAGAGCTAGTTGCTGCTGAAGGAAAGAAAAGGAAGGAAAGGGTCAAGAAGATCGTAGCCAGAGTGCTTGGAAAGGTTTCCATCATGGAAGAAGAGGAAGAAGAAGAGGTTGCTGCACCAGCACCTAAGGCACCTAAGCTTATGGGTGATGCTATAAGATCAGGGGCTGCCACGTCTAAGCCCAAAGAAGCACCCAAAGCTGCCTCCAAGCCCAAGTCAGCACCCAAGAGGAATACAAGGAGCATACCTACAACTGAAAAAGAACAAGGCCCCAGTGCGTGAAGCTGCTGAAGAAGATGATGAAGAGCATATTCTGAGAAATCTCAAGCCCAAGATCCCAGACCACAATGATGCTCATCCTGTGGCTGAGGACATGAAGCTCAGAAGAGACTCAAGGCTGAGGAAGTGGAGAGAAGCAGACCCGTATGCTTCAAGGAGAAGAACTGCTGTTGATTACAGGTTTCACACCAAGGAACAACAAGATTTCTATGAGACAGTGCTGCTTGATAAGAAGCCCATAGTTTGTGACATGAGATGGGTTGATTGGGAGTACATCAAGGACAATGAGGAACACTATCCTGGTGTGATTGACAGTTTTGGTGCTTGTGGAGTTGCAGACTTTGTTGGGCAGAAGCTCACAAAGTGGAACGAGGAACTCATTATGCAATTCTACTCCACAGCACACTTCTACCCAGATGGAAGGATCACATGGATGTCTGAAGGTACGAGGTACCAATCTACTGTTGCTGAGTGGGCACAGCTCATCAATGCCCCAGAGGAGCATGAGGATGACTTGGATATCTATGCCAAGAAGAAGATGGACCACAACTCTATGTCCAATATGTACAAGGAAATTCCAAATGAAGCTCTTGAAACTTTCAAGTTTGGGTCTGTGCATTATCTTCTGTCAGGGCTGCCAACCATTAATTGGATCCTTAGGCACACTCTCTTGCCCAAGTCAGGTGATCACAAGATGATCAGAGGCCATGCAATCAATTTGCTTCATGTATTTGATGTACCTCAGAAATTCAAGGTCATGAGCCTCATAGTAGAGACTATCAAGAGGACTGCAGCAGATCAGAAGAGGAGCTGTGGTTATGCCCCTCAGATTCAGGAGTTGATCAACTCAAAGATGGGCACAGGCATATACTTATTGGACAAGAACACCTGCCCATCCATCCAGACTTTGAGGACAATCAAGTTGTCACGAATGAGAATGAACCATCATCTGCACAAGCACAAGCAAAGAAGGAGAAGGCAAGGAAGGAGAAAGCTGCCAAGATGCCAACTCAAGCGGAGGCATCTGAGTATTTCTTGAAGACCAAACAAGAGCAGCTTGGTTACTTGATTGCATCCACACTGAGGATTGAGCAAGGACTGGCCACCCTCACTCAAAATCAGCAGAGCTTAGAAAGAATCATGGAACAGAAGTTCTATGACCTAGATGTGAAGGTGACAGAAATTCAGTCTGCAGTGGAGCAACTTCAGGATGATATGCAGGAGAGGAAGGGCAAGACTACAACTGATGCATTTGCCAGAGTGCCACGAGCTCAGAGGTCGATTGCAGTGCCAGTTCCTGACACCAGAGCCACCACCTCAGCTCCAGCTACAACACCAGCCCAACCAGGTCCAGCATCTACTTCAGCTTCAACTCCAACCACGTCTACAGAAGGCTTCATCCTTGGAGTGCTCCGGACTCCACCACCACCAGAAGATCAAGCCTGAGAGTCGATCTAGCACTATGCATTTTCTAGGAACTTTTTGGTAACTTGTTGCCAAAGGGGGAGAAAAATGTATAGATCATAGGCATCGAGAGAGAGTGTGTTGCTTTTATTCTCTCTTGCTTTATTTGGTGGTTTTTCGAACTTTGTTTGCTTTTGAGTGCTTGAGATACTATGCCGTTATCTGTGAGACATTGATGATCATGTGTTTGATCATAAGCTACACTTATGCATGCTATTATCTTATCTATCTTATGTGATCATTCACTTTTCTTGGTGATGAGTGCATGTATTTCATTCTTATCATTTTAAGCGCTCCACCAAGATGTATGTGACATGGAAGAGTAACCCATGACTCTAACTCTTGGTGCATTTGCAGTCCAAAGCAAATTTTAAATATGCACAAATTTAGGGGGAGCTCTTACTTATCACATACTTCTCAAAGCGACGATATATTCCATTCTTATTATTATTTGTCGAAGCTTTGATCTATATGTTGTCATCAATTACCAAAAAGGGGGAGATTGAAATTGCAACTATCCCTAGGTGGTTTTGGTAATTCATAACAACATATAGCTCATTGAGCTAATGCTATTCCAAGATGATTATTTCAGGAAAGCTCAATGATTGGCATGGCATGGATGGTGAAAGTGGAACCCTCAAAATGCTAAGGACAAAGGATTGAGTCAAGCTCAAAAGCTCAAGACTCTTCATTTTATATTTTAGTGATCCAAGATCACATTGAGTCTTTAGGAAAAGCCAATACTATCAACGAGGGATGAGGTGTTGCTTAATGAGCCTCTTGCTTCATGTGCTTAGTGATATGCTCCAAAACCCTCAGCTACTTTCCCATATCCACATTTGACCTAAACCCTAAGCCAAACTCGGCCCTACCGATTCTTTCAACCCGGCGCCACCAAGTTTCACTTGTCATAACCATTGCCAAACCCTAGCAAATCGGTTCTACCAATAGGGATCTCGGTCTCACCGAGATGGGATTGCAAACTCTCTGTTTCCTTTTCGTAACTTTTCGGTCTCACCGAAAGAGCGGATCGGTCCCACCGAGATTGCAATGTAAACTCTCTATTTCCTTTTTGTAACTTTTCGGTCTCACCGAAAGAGCAAATCGGTCCCAGCGAGTTTGCCTGACCAACTCTCTGGTTAGCTAATTACCAAAATCAGTCTCACCGAGTTTGTGTAATCGGTCTCACCGAGATTACGTTATGCCCTAACCCTAACAAAATCGGTCCTACCGAGTTGCATGTCAGTCCCACCAAAAATCTCTAACTGTCACTAGGTTTACTATTTTGGTCTGACCGAGTTTGTTGATTCGGTCCCACCGAGATTGGTAAATTGTGTGTAACGGTTAGATTTTGTGTGGAGGCTATATATACCCCTCCACCTCCTCTTCACTCGTGGAGAGAGCCATCAGAACACATCTACACTTCCAACTCTTATGTTCTGAGAGAGAACCACCTACTCATGTGTTGAGGCCAAGATATTCCATTCCTACCATATGAATCTTGATCTCTAGCCTTCCCCAAGTTGATTTCCACTCAAATCTTTTTTCCACCAAATTCAAATCCTGTGAGAGAGAGTTGAGTGTTGGGGAGACTATCATTTGAAGCACAAGAGCAAGGAGTTCATCATCAATACATCATTTGTTACTTCTTGGAGAGTGGTGTCTCCTAGATTGGCTAGGTGTCACTTGGGAGCCTCCGACAAGATTGTGGAGTTGAACCAAGGAGTTTGTAAGGGCAAGGAGATCGCCTACTTCGTGAAGATCTACCGCTAGTGAGGCAAGTCCTTCGTGGGCGATGGCCATGGTGGGATAGACAAGGTTGCTTCTTCGTGGACCCTTCGTGGATGGAGCCCTCCGTGGATTCGCGCAACCGTTACCCTTCGTGGGTTGAAGTCTTCATCAACGTGGATGTAGGATAGCACCACCTATCTGAACCACGGGAAAAACATCCGTGTCTCCAATTGCGTTTGAATTCTCCAAACCCTTCCCTTTACATTCTTGCAAGCTGCATGATTTACTTTCCGCTGCCAATATACTCTTTGCATGCTTGCTTGAATTGTGTGATGATTGCTTGACTTGTCCTAAAATAGTTAAAATCTGCCAAGAACTAAATTTGGGAAAAGGTTAAGTTTTTATTTGGTCAAGTAGTCTAATCACCCCCCTCTAGACATACTTTCGATCCTACAGCGACAGCGACGACGACGACGACGATGCGCCGCCACCAGTCCGCCATGGCGACGCCGGGCAGGGGTCCAGCAGGGGCGCCCGCGTCAAGGAGGAGAAGGCCGACGACGACGATGGCAGCGACGGCGGCGACTTCAACCAGTTTTTCCTTTAGATTAGTTTATGTATATGTGCTATGTAATGAAAATCCGCGAACTTCGCCGAAATGTGCCGAAATTTATCGTGTTTGGCCGAAATTTATCGTGTTTGGCCGAATTTTATCGTGTTTAAGCCGAACTTCGCCGAACTTCTTTTATTTTAAAACGTGCCTGGAGGCGGCCCTGGGGCCGGCGGCTGGGGACCAACTCGACCCCAGGCCCAATTTTTGCGCCGGCTCACCCCCAGGCGGCGATTTTAGGCGCCCCCTGAGGGTCCAACGGCTGGGGATGCCCTAACCTGCAGTCTGTTCAAAAAATAAAGGGATAAGTATATTTTTCATCCTCGAACTCTTCCGGGAGTTTAGAAATCGCCCCTTAACTCCAAACCGGATAGTTTTCGTCTCTCAACTATCAAACCGGGATAGTTTCCATCCCTCGTGCCGTTTCGGGCGGTTTTAGTACGTGGCAAACAGTAATTTGATGAACAGTAAAATAAAAAATTAGCAAAAAAATTAAAAAAATCTGAAATTTTACAGCATCGAAGATACTCTGATGCGCAAGACCCGTGCAAAATTCGTGGTGTTTCGACATTCGAGCAGCTCATGGCAAACAAAAAACTGTAAATATATACGTCGGTAAACAGTAAATTCAAAAAAAATAGCAAACAAAATCAAAACATTATGAATTTTTTTGGCATCAAAGAGGCTTGGGTGCGCAATGTGCGTGCAATTTTTTGTGGTGTTTGGGCAATGTACGAACTCGTGGCAAAAAACAAAATTTGGCTCAATTTATTTTTTTTAAAAAGTGCGCTATTTTGTTTCTTGGCTAGAGCTCCTCGTATGTCATTTGATCACGAAATTTTGCACGCATCTTACGTACCTGAGCATCTTTGATGCCAAAAAGTTTCTTTTTTATTTTTTTGCTTTTTTGAATTTACTGTTCACCAACATACATATTTACAACTTTTTGTTTGTCACGAGCTGCTCGAATGTCGAAACACCATGATATTTTGCAGGGTCTTGCGCACCAGAGTGTCTTCGATTCTGTAAATTTCAGAATTTATTTTTTTTGCTATTTTCTCGGTTTTACTGTTCACCGAGTACTAAAACCGCCCGAAGCGGCACGAGAGATGAAAACTATCCGGTTTTGATAGTTGAGGGACGAAAACTATCCGGTTTGGAGTTGAGGGACGATTTCTAAACTCACGAAAGAGTTCGAAGACGAAAAATATACTTATCCCGAAAATAAAAGCCAGGCGCAACGCAAGTTATTCCAGTACCGCGACGCCGCCGCCGCCACAGCCGCCTGGAATCGGCCCTCGACCCCGCCTGGAATCGCCGTCTCGGTGCCGCCGCCCGCAGCAGATCAAGGTTACTTCCTTCCCCAATTGTGCTCTCCTCGGTCATCCCGTGTGATGTTTGCTGCCTGCGTGCTTGATGACTCGAGGATTGAGGAAATTCATAATCACTGATGACTCGAAAATAGGCATGGAGGCAACAAAATGACGGCAGTATTTTGATCCAATCTCACATCTCAAAATTGTTCTTTGTCTTCTGCCAGTTTTCTATTGCCGTATCCATCTCACATCACGACAAATCGCCTTAGCCCTATCCAATCTCACATCTCAAATTGCTAAATGTAAATATGTAATGGTATTGGTTCTTATTTCTGCAGGAATGGACAAGCATCGCAGCAACACTCGCTTTGCACCCCTGAACGACGCTCCATTTGTTCTCCGTGGTAAGAATTTCCTATCTTATTCGTACTTCCTGAATCTGAACCAGTACTTTCGACATATCAAACAATCATGCCACATGTGAATTGTATAGGTGGTACTGGGTCGTGCACACATCCACCTTTTAAGCGCATTCATATTTTGCAGGTTGTGTAAAGGACTAAACAATGAGGTTCAGGCTCGAAAGAATGTTACTCATAGATAGATAGGTAGGTTTATTTGGTGTGTTAAGAGAGTGCTTCTATATCTCGTTTCTATCCACACATGGTTTCGTAATCCAGTGTGTTGTTTAATGAAGAACATCCATCTTTTTAGTAGTAAATATAAAGCATACAATTTCTATGAGTAAATGGTATTATACTAGTATCGGCATTGCCTTCCATCAATCTTGCTATTCTGCACTATAGGAATCTGCAGTTTATATCTTCTAATAAGGCTCTCTCTCCCAAACTGAGGCACTTACAGGGTCCTCATGTATACAACCTAGAACTGACTTTTTTTTAGTGTTCTTGTTTGACTGTAAATCCTAATCCTAGCATGACTCACTAGTAAAAATGATGGTTCTTGAACTAAAATAGGCCTCTTTATATAGTGCCAGATTATATATTAACCTAAAGGAATAAGTGATCCTTTCATCTGTAGCTTATTTCTCAGATATTTAACTGCAACTCTCTCCCTCACTGGACAAAACAGAGATTACACTGAACCTTGATGTATGTGCTAATTGGTTAGCTAGTCATGATTTTAAGCATCTGAATCACATGAGAATACTTCGATACGATTAAAGTTTTGATTAAACAAATACTTTACACCTGTTGCCTGATAATAGCTACACTTGTATATCGATTAACTAATAATGATGACTAGTTACATTTGTTGCCTTTGTCTTTCAGGTGCCTCAAACTCATCTTTCAACAACATGGATAACCTTAGACGCTCCTCAGGCATTGGGCAAACAAAGAGCCATGCATCTTCTCCCTTAGGAGCTCTGCGACAGAAGATGCCTCCATCTGGAAATCGATCCTTACACACAAGTCGCCCCCTGTCAGCTCCTGTCGCAAACCGCCCATTGTCTCCTCATCTTCCTCTGAAGAAGCCACAGTTGAGCTCTACGTTCTCCATCTCGCACCGTATATTTGGCGTTGCGCTGGGCGCTGCCATCATATCCATTCCTCTTGCTACCAAGTTCAGCCTCATGTTTGGTGTCTGAGTGAAACAGAGATGAGGGGTGACATTGCTGTGGGTGTTCCATCATTGGGCACAATGCAACTCCAGGTGCACCTGCCATAACATCTTACCAGGCCTGCGTATTTTCATTAATAATAAGGAAAACTATCATAATGATCAGTGTAAAAACAAAAAATAAAAACCTCATTTTGGGTGTTTGTTGTTATGAGGTCTGCAAATCTGAAACCAGATCCTCTGCTTTGGCTTGAAGGTTGTCCTTGCTCATTCGACAGCAACATTAGTCAACTTAATTTCTCATTTTGAAGTTTGTTCTGGCCTTGTGGTGGATTAGCCACTTTTCTTTTGTCCTCCTAATTTCTCTTAATTAGGTTGCAGATCCATATTTGAGTTGTAGAACAAATCAGATGAGATAATCGTGTGTAGTAATACATCTCTGTTAATCATGAATGAATAGGCGCATTGCATTGCAACAACCGCAAGCTAAGTTGATGCTAAATTCCTCTCTTCTCCACGCTCAATCATCCTCTACCTTTCTGTGTCATGCCTGGGAGCAATGTCAGCGTATCTGTAGGTCACTGGAGACTCGACCCCATGGCATCAGATTCAAAACTCACAAAGTCAGGATCTTCTCGAGCCAGTGTGCCCCCTCCGGGCCATGTCTACTCCTCTTCCAGCCAAAATTTGATCTTGGTAATACCATCGATAGATCATAAATAAACAAACTTAAGAAAGAAAAGCCACCTGTTTTTATGCTGTCTATATGTTTACGACGGTGGGCCAGCGTTCCACAATTGCATAACAGCATCTCCAATTGATGATGCAGATGTATGAATTACAGCTTTTTACATTACTTAGACTAAAAAACGCCCCTCCAACAAATGATGTAGATGTATAAAATATTTCTCCAAATTTACATCTGATATAAGATACATCACCAAGTAATGAAAATACACATCACTTGCCGCACGTGATGTAAAACGGCCGGCAGCCGCGCGAACGCCAAACTGTCGTTCGGAAATTTCCCGCTGCCCGCCTGCCCGCCGGCCCGCGTACCGCCTCCGGCGATTTCGCCCCAGAAACGGCACCGCCCCTATCCGTCCTTCCACCCCTGCCTCGGCTGTCCGTTGATGTTGTGCACTGATGAAATTGTTGCATTGTTTTATGTATATTAATTTGGGACGATTTTTATTTAAAATTGTGCGGCTCTAGCATTGTTGCTGTGTGGCCGTTTTTACATCACATGTTGTAACAGCGCCCGTGCGGCTGATGTATGTTACATTATCTGTTGGAGTTGTTGTTTTTTGGTGATGTAAAACTCATTTTTTTGGTGATGTAAACTTTACATCTAGCACTTTTTGGTGATGTATTCTACATCAACTATTAGAGATGCTCTTACGATGAGTGCACACGAGTTCGCAGTTGTGTTTTGTAAGCAATGATATTAAGCTATCAACCTTCAACGTTTGTCTAGTTTCTCTAGGTTTGGTATTCCTTTTTCCAAACGTCATGTTGGAACGTTGGATTCAAAAGATGAGAAAAGATGAAGCATGTTGGAACGGATTCAAAAGATTAGAAACGAGGAAGCAAGAGATGCCGACTTCAAATAACCTTGAGGTAACTTTTAGTTTATCAGGAAAAAGAATCATCCTTTTTTTCTCGGTTTGTTCGGTCCTGATGTGTGTACTTTGTTTTCTTGCCCTTTAAGATCATACTCTTCATGATCTTTCAAAAATATCTATATTTATATCTATATCTAATAATAAAAGAAGGAAGCTTTCATAGTTCTCCATACGTCGTCCGTTTATATCCGTTGATTTTGTGTTAACCATAAAGATTGACGGATGAGATTTAAAAGTAGATCTACATAATGTTACGTAAAACATAAAGCATGTACATAACTTTTCATTGACACGTATATGAAGAGTCTCTTCTTTTTTCAGAGTACGGGGAGTCCAACCTGCACACAAACACATTAGTTTTTTATCTAGAAAATAACTTGTATTTATTCAGTACAAGTTTTTTTAGGGAATGCCATCATGGCTACTTTATTGAATTGGTAATATAGTTACATCATTTGCAATGGCATTAACCAGAAAATCTAGGGGTTCATCGACCCATTTACAAGAAGAATTACTATCATAAGCATATTTTGGTAAAGAGTGGGCTACCTCATTAGTTTCACGAACACAGTGCATAGATTCTACAGATCCTATCATGCCAGCAAGGATAAAACAATCTGCGTAGATAGCCGATGTTTCGCTCCATATCCTGTCATGTCCTACACATGCATTGATGACCTCTGTCGAGTCGGATTCAATCTGAATTGAATGATAGCCCATGTCATTTGCATGTAGTAGTCCATGGTACATCGCCAATACTTCAGCCGGGCATGCATCACTAATGTATGGTATAGGGGAACATGACGCAGCCAGAAACACTCCATGGTCATCTCGTATAATTACTGCAGTCGCTCCTCTATTATCCTCATTATGGAAAGATGCAACCACGTTCACTTTAACTAAACCACCAGTTGGTCTCTTCCATGTTAATCCAACTCGTTTTATTGCTCCTGAACTAAAGGTTTTTGCTCTCTGAAAATTTAGGCAGATCGCTTGTATAGCTAAAGAGTTTCTGTTACTAGGGGGACGTTGATTCTGGTGAGTTTGCTGCCTTCTCAGCCACCACATGTACCAGGAAGATACAGCAATGCCCTCCTTAAGACCAACAGAAGGTAAATTAGGCATATTATTGTCAGGCAAACATAGCAAGGGTTCTAACACTGTTGAACCCGATCTATCAACGAACGTTGCATCTGAGATAAGTTCCGATAGTCCGAGTAAGCGCCACATCTCTACAGCACGGCCACACTGAAATAGCAAGTGATTGACATCCTCGGCTCCTTGCATACAGATTGGGCATTGGCCAATACTCCCACCATGTCTATTAGCAAGTATAGACTTGAGTGGTAGGATACCATGAAGCGCTCGCCAGCAGAAAATTTTGACCTTGCCCGGAGTTTGTATTTTCCATAAAATCAATATATACAGGTTGGTTGGAAAAAGAAACTACGAAACGTCAATCTTCTTTTCCTATTTCTATATATTAAGAAAGGAAGGGAACCTGATACGTCCTTTGTTTCCTCAAGCGCCGATCAAAAAAAAATTCCAACCAAACGGATCGCAGGGAACGATCGATCTCTTCGTGGCTCGATCGTTCTCTTCATGGCTGGATCGATCTCTTTTCCCCCGGTGAACGGATCTCTCCATGCCCTCGCCGCACCCCACTCCTATGCGCGCCACCGCGCCGGCAGGCTATCCATCAGGCGCCCCACCGATTCAGTATCTGCGCGATGGCCGCCGACCCCATACATGTCGTCATACACCACCATTTGCCCCTGCGCGCCGCCATCGCCACCCACACGCGCGTAACCACCGCCCGCGATGCGCCACGCCCCGGCCATCTGCTCACAGATACCCAGCCAAGGAGGTTAGAAGCGACATGAGGCAGGGGTTCCACAAGAGCTGGCACGATGGAGGCCATGAGCTATGGAGAGGGAGCCAGTGGCGCCGTCTCTGTTGTTCTGGTGTTTCCTCCGACAGCCGTCCTCGCGCGCATGCATGATCGCTGAAGCATCGCTCAGCTGCCGTCTCTCCCACGCGGCACCTACTGCTATTATCTCTCTCCCTCCCATGAGCGTCTACTAGGGGTGAGCTGCCGCTGCTGCTTTATCACCCTCCCTGGCTGCAGCAGCATCTCTCTCTCTCTCTCTCCTCCTGACCATCGATGCTGCGGTGCCTGCTGCTCTTTCTCTCATGCCACAGAAGCTTCTCTCTGGCAACGATGGCTGTTGCTCCTCCTCTTGTCTGTCTCATAGCCAAAACACCAGGTTTTGGAAAAATATTAGTGTGCATCAATTTGAAATCTGAATTTTGTTATTGTTATGACAAATGGTGGTGTGATGTGAGTTTAATGCGCAGAAATCTTCACTAAAATATGCACGTACTGTATTTTAATGTTGTAATTTCATGCTCTCTATCTGTTTGTTAATATGTCTACAAAAACAACATATTTTTTATGTTTTGTCCTTCTAAATCAATCTAATATTTTTGGACAGCTGCATACAATCTTCATCGTTAAGTAGAAAAGAGATATAAAACTTTTTAGAGTTGCAAAACATGAATCTTATAACTGTGTATCTCCTTTTTTCTAGAAAATGATTCTTCCTCCACTTTTTTGTCCATCTACTGCTGCTAAACTACGCAACCTGCAATTCATGGTTTGGAGTCCATGTGCTACGCAGACAGGGACGTCGCTGCATGCAGAGCTGCCATCTACAACATGCACAAGGTTGAGAGCTATCCGGGTTATGATCAGATAAGGATTAAATACTGGGTGACTTACTCGGTGCCTGTTCTACTTGAGATGATCCACCACATCTAATTAGCAGATTAGGACATTGGATAGTGAATTTTTAGGTGGTATATCTGAGATACATTGGTATCAAAATAAATTTTTACCATACTCTGTACTATGCTATTCCATCGCTCCGAGACGGCACTCCCGAATGTCTCCATTCCACCTTCATGGCGACCAAATTCCTTTCCTCCTGTTTTGCAGGCATATGCAGGATCGCCCTGAAAAACTGGTTGCTCTGAATCGCCCCTAAAAACCATTCGACATGACATCCACACCTGTGCACTCGAGGGCTACGCCCGAAGATGACAAGGGGACTATATTGATGAAGTGTGTATGGCGGCGCCAAGGCGGCGTGACAGCTTGCGCAGCGGAGTCACACGAGGAACCAACTGAAGAGGTCGAGGGAGAGCTTATGTAGCGAACACGTCAGCTGGGTTGGCTGGCGCACCGCTCTAGCATGGTCGAGCTGGTGGCTTTATCCGTGAGGCACTCGCCGGCATGAAACAAAAAGGCGGCACTTGGGGAGTTTGTTGTGAATAATAAGGAAATGCACCGCCTCATATGTTAATACATGATTTTTGTTGGACCACATGAAGATGCATGTCACACCAACACAGAATTACAAGTCGGTGCAGCGATGGTCTCGAAGTATTTTTTTTCGATTTTCAACCTTTTGAATTTTTTCCGTGGTAGGCACAACGTGGCATGCTAGAGTGTGATGACCAAGCTCACCGTCTTTAGACAGGCCATGTTTCGCCTTTAGACCGGTCATGTTTATCATACAGAGAGAAAAAGTGGCAACACAGATGGCTCACTAGAGATGTGCGACTGTTTGTTTCTCCCGTTGCAACACACGGGCATGTTTGCTAGTAAAGATAGAATTGACTAGTTTTCGGTTTTCTCATGTTTAGAAATAGAAGGAGTTCTATCCTGGTTTTGCTCATGTCTTGCAAACTGTTCCGCCACACTCAATTTTCTATTCTAGGAGTGATGAGCTCTGCCGGCGACATGGTTGTGTGCATCGCTCAATACAGAGGTTGGTGGTTATTCTCCTTTTTGACAAAAGCTCAGCCGGTGGCAAATATACAATGTCACATCATATGGCACAGCAAGTAATGCCGCCAATGCCAACACAGTATGCTCACGTAGGCTGCAGCCACTCTAGAGGCACCGCGGCGAGGCGGGTGACGCGGTAGGAACTGTGCAATGCGGCCCATCTCTCCGTGTTCATCAAGTCGGAGGAGGCGTCGGGCTGGATCGGCAACCACCTAGACCCGGCCGCGGCCTGGGCTATCGACATGTCCGTCAGCATCGTGGAGACAATCGTGCGGTGCCGTTGCATCGACAGCGACACCTCCGTCAATGCCGGCAAGGGCAAGGCCACCGCTAGGGCACCATGAGCGTGGTCGTCATTGGTCGTGGCAGCCCTCCGCACCGTGTAGGATGAAGCTAACCGGCTCCGCCACGAGCGCCAAGCGGCAGACGAACAAGGCTGTCGCGGCGGTCCTGGGCCCTTCCTTCGCTGGATGGACGATGATGGCGCATAAAGCGATAGTGGTGTGGCCAGGCAAGACGGCTAAGCGTACAAGATGTGGCTAAGCGTACAAGATGTTCGCATTCGAAAAGTTAGCCTCCTAGTATTTTTTTTTCTTGTTCTTAGTTAAACGATTGAAACATCGGCCGTTTTATGTAAACTATGTCCGAACATTAATGAAATTCATCGCGTGTGATATCATTTGTGTAGTATTCAATTCGGTTTAAAATGTATGCACGCAGTTTTGGATGGCCGGCTTCTGCACCAGTGTCCGCAGACTGGTGTCCGGTTTGAGATGGAGATGCCCTAACCTCTTGTTTGATTTATTTAATTTTAGAATCCGTCGTAACCTCTAGTTTTTTTTTAGAATATCGTAACCTTTAATTAGTTGCTGGGTACGGGAGGTCCTATGTGACGCATTTTGCGTCAAACTGCTGCGGTATCGCACAGGCGCACCTCCTTGACGGGCTTTGTGGGCCACGCGCCGGCGTTCTCTTTCAACGCGCCGTGAGAAAAAACCATAAAAACAGTGCCGTGGTGGAAATCGAACAAGAGATCTGCAGCACGCAAGGTCAAGTAGCTAACCAGTGCACTACGGCTCCTTTCGTGGATATATAACAGCGCGACTGTTAAAGGAACAAACAACAGAGGCAAACTTTGTGTCTAAATCTGGCAGCTCAGTTTATATAAACTGTAGGGAGCGAAAGATTTAATTTTTTTTTTGAAATTTCGAACAGAATTTTTATTTTTCACAAAATTCAATGTTTTTTGAAAGTCTAATACAATTTGTATGACTTGAACATCTTTCGAAATCTCAAACCATTTTTCAAAAAAGGAACAAAATTGAAAATGAGTACATTTTTTGAAAGTACTAATAACTTTTTGAAAATGTGAACATTTTCGAAAAAACAGGAACAAAAAATGGGAAACACAAACATTTTATGAAATTCCCCAAAAAAAATCTAATTAGTGAAAAAAATATGCAAACATGAACTTTTTAAGTTTCAGAACAAATTTTGAAAAACATTTTTTGAAAAACACATACATTTTATGAAAATTGCCCAAAACATTTGAATGTGCGCACAAAATTTAAAAACATAACCATTTTGGTTTTGGTTTTCTGAAAATTGCCTAAAATGTTTTTGGTTTTGTGAATAAAACATTAAAAGGTGAACAGTTTCTGAAACGATGCGAACAATTTTTGAAAGCACGAACAATTTTTGAATGTTAAGAACAAATTTTGAAATGGAGAACAAATTTGGAAGCTCGAACAATTTTTGAAAGCACGAAAAATTTTTGAATGTTGAGTACAAATTTTGAAATGGAGAACAAATTTGGAAGCTCGAACAATTTTTGAAAGCACGAACAATTTTTGAATGTTGAGAACAAATTTTGAAATGGAGAACAAATTTGGAAGCTCGAACAATTTTTGAATTTTGAGAACAAATTTTGAAATGGAGAACAAATTTGGAAAGCTCGAACAATTTTTGAAAGCACGAACAATTTTTGAATCTTGAGAACAAATTTTGAAATGGAGAACAAATTGAAAAGCGCGAACAATTTTTGAAAGCACGAACAATTTTTGAATGTTGAGAACAAATTTTGAAATGGAGAACAAATTTGGAAGCGCGGACAATTTTTTAAAGCACGGACAATTTTTTAATGTTCAGAACAAATCTTGAAATGGAGAACAAATTTAGAAGCGCTTCCAAATTTGTTCGCGTCCATAGCCACTGTATGAAACAAATTTTAGAAAACAAGAACATTTTTTGAAAAAATAGGAACATTTCTTTGCGTTTTCGGAAAATCCTAAACATTTTGTAGAACTGCGAACTTGTGTTGAAAAAGAAAAAAGAAACAAAAAAGAAAAAAAGAAAAGAAAAGGAAAAGAAACAGAAAAAAAGAAAAAGAAACAGAAAAGTGAAAAAAACCGGAAAACCGATAAAAGAAACGAAAACCCGGTTCAGGGAACCTTCTAGAAGGTTCACAAAACCGGATTGGGCAGTTCCTAACGTATCTACCTAAGTGGGCCGGCCCAAGCAGCGTCGCTCGGTCGTTCGCCTGTGCGAAGCGGCGGCATTTTGCCGCAATGAGCGGTCAATAGGAAATTCCGCTGGGTACACGCACGCACGTGATAGAGAGAAATGGGGAGGGAGATGGGCCAGATGCTAGGCCGACGAGCCCATGCACAAACACGCATCACAGCTCCCTTCCATAATACTTCGTACCGAGTCGCATACGCTGGCGGCTAGGGTAGCCAAAAATATCTCAAAAGATCAGATCGATAGATGCCCTTGCCGGCGAAGCGCCCTCCGGCGACCGATGCGGCCGCCTCCATCCCGGGCGCCGACGACGTGTTTCCGCTGGCGTCCATGCCCGCTGACTTGGTCGAGCTCGTTGGCTGGCTAGTGCTTGCGGACGACGATCTGCGAGGCTATGTCCGCTTCCGCTCCGTGTGTACGCACGTGCGGTCCAGCACGCCATGCCCGCGCGCAAATGGCATCGCCGTCGCGCGCTTCCACCCACGCCGGTGGACGATGCTGCCCGAGGGCCACGAATTCCACCTTGAAGATGGCCGGATGCGTTTCCTCAACCTTGACACCGGAGCATTCGTCCGCCGCCGGCTCCCTCTTCTCGACGACCACCGCGTCCTCTGCCCGGTCGACGGCCTCCTCCTCCTGCAGCGGAGCCGGCAACACGATAATGAAAACGGCGATGATGTTTGCCTACTTCACCCCTTCACTGGGACCGTTGCCAAGTTCCCGCCAATCACGTATGTCACGATGAGCTTGGGATCAATCCATTGGAGTTCCCGCATGAACCGTCCTTACTTGTCGCCAGGCAGGGTGACCGCTTCCTTGAGCATTGGTGCTGGCAGAGTTCCCATGCTCATGATCGTGCTTCTAGATCTGCGGCGCATACTATTTGCTACCACCAAGGACAAGCAATGGAGTTTCTCGGCCTGGAGCTTCTCCCCAGATAACAGCATCATATCATCCCAAGGAAAATTTTACATGCTCCACAAGCCCACGCCAAGCACAGATGAACTATGGATTTTTCAGATCGACCCGCCTCGCCACGAGAAGACGTCGGGATTAACTTCATCTTCGTTTTCGTTTCAGCCACCAAAGGTGATCACCATATTATGTCCCAAGGCCAAGATCCGCAGCCCTTTTGAACTGGTAGAATGTGACTCAAAGATCTTGCTCGTCGGTTCCAGCAGCGATCACTCCAAGCGCATGCTGGTGTACAGCATAGCGGATCTCATCCATGGAAGACTTGTCCCATTAAAAAGCATCGGGGGCAATACTCTCTTGATTGATATTGCAAGCAGTGAAAGTGTCATCAGAAGGAGCTTGAGTGTCGGTTTTATGGCCGTTCCTACCATTACAGGTGACACCATTGTACGCAGGGATCTTACACGTTATAGATATCTTGAACAGTATCACCTCGGTAATGTCACTTGGTCATCAAGAGCGGTGGTGTGCACGAAACATAATGCGTACTGGCGTTGCACCTGTGGCCTCATTAACCATATCTACGGCGTCTGCCATTGTTTTTTTTATTAATCAGTGAGCTATTGTAGTTGTTTTTGTCCTAATTTACTTGAGTACTCAAAAACTGTAGAATCATTTTTTATTAGCACCTATATATTGTATGTATGCGTCCATGCAGGAACCACGGATGAACAATCCTTCCGTAGCTAGTGCCGAACAGAGGAGATTGTACTGTGACGAGGTATGGGTGGTGCTGCTTGTTTATTATGTGTAGATTTGCATTCTTCTCATGCATGGAAAGATGATTCACTTTATTCCACAATTATATGTAGAGCCCCTTTTTTATGCCAAAAATACACGTAGCCTTGATGTGCATGTAAGGTGTAGGTAAAAAAGCACTGGTCTTTATTATTGCAATCATACACATATGAGATGAATGAATCAATTATCCCCAGCCCTAGCAATTGTTACGCAAAAGGGTGAGGATGTGAGAGAACTCCGCTTCGTAAAGTTGAAACCGCTCGAACCGAAGTGAATTGGAAAACGGGACTCTCAGCCCGAACCAAACAAAGACTGTCTTAGGTAAAAAAACGATTGGAAACGGTGCTTTCCGATACGAGAAAACGAATACATCACGGGAGCTGAACCAAACGCGTCGTTTGTTTCCTTCGCATCTCCATTCATAGTACTTATTCGTAGTTCACGCTTCACGGTTCCTCGAATCCTTGCTCGGAACATAACACATTTTTAACATTTGCTTGGAAACACAACTTACTAGCAGTGATCTCTACCAAATAAGTATCATTTGCCACACGTCTATATTTCATAGCTTATAACTTGAATTTTAGATATCTGCATATAAGGCCAACTCCATCGTGCGACCCCATCCTGTCCGACCCCATCCACTTGGGGTAAAAAGGACAAACCAGATAGCCCAGCGCGTGGGAGCAAACGGACTTTTGTCTGTTTTCTGTCCGCTTTCGACCCATCCCCGGCCCAAATTTGCGCCGATTTTAGGGTGAAACGGACAGTGCGCGGACGGGCGGGACGCGCGCGCTTGTCCTCCCCTGGCCCGCCTATCGGTGTCATAAAGCAACCCCCCCCCCCCCCCCCCCCGCACCCCATTTGGCGCCATTTCCCCCAAACCCTCCAACGTCCCTCCTGCCGCCCCTCCCACCCCCGCCATGGCCGACGCCCAGGGGAATTCTGACGGCCTGGCCGTCGACCCCCCCCCCCCCCAAAGGTGAAGAAGAAGGCGGCCAAGGCGCCAAGGAAACCGTGGTCGGAGTGCATGTCGGAGGAGAACGCCAAGTTGGACGCGGAATCGGCGAAGAGGAGGGGCCGAAGAGTGGTCGTCAACGTCAATGCCGCCGCGGCCAAGTTCGCCGCCGAGCGCGATGCGATGGAGGCCGCGGTCAACGAGATGGGGGACATCGTCAACAAAGCGCACACCCTTCTCATACTTGGCATGTGCCGTCCGGACGGTTTCCCTGCAGCAGTCGTCGGCCCGGCGAGCACAGATTCGTCGGTCGCCCGGCCTCCGCACTGCCAGTCGCGGACCACGCCCATGTCGCCCGACTTTCCCCCGCCAAGGCACGACGGCCAGACTCGTTTGTCGGGGTCGCCGAACATTGGCGTGATCGCGCCGTCCACACCGCGCCCCTCGGCCGTCATCGACATCAACGTCACGCCTGGGTCTAGCAGCGGCGGCCGGCC
The DNA here is from genome assembly GCF_018294505.1 of Triticum aestivum. Taxonomy (NCBI): domain Eukaryota; kingdom Viridiplantae; phylum Streptophyta; class Magnoliopsida; order Poales; family Poaceae; genus Triticum; species Triticum aestivum. The sequence goes on along the minus strand of NC_057797.1, from coordinate 778,094,270 downwards.
GGCCGTCAAGATGCAAAGAAAGCAAGCACGTGCACCATGTCAAGATGCAAAGAAAGCGAGCCATTGTTCATCGACGAGCTCACCCAAAGAGCGAAAGCACAAAAAAGGAGGAAGAGCATTCGCATGGGTTCATATACACAAGATGAGGACAAGTTGATTTGCCAATGTTGGCTGGAGATTAGCCAAGATCCGAAGACCGACGCGCAACAAAAGGGCCTTGTTCTTTGGATGAGAGTCCACAAAACATTCCATGAAAGGAAGATGTTTGAGCCCCCTATCAAATGACAAGCAACCATGGCATCACCTCGATTCAAAAGAGGTGGTTGTTCATCCAACAAGAGTGTAACAAGTATTGCGCCGCAATTGAGAGTGTTGAAGCACGGCTCATGAGTGGTCTCGGCATTGGGGACATGGTATGCTCTCCTTATCCTAGTCCTTTTCCTTGCTACGACCATGTGAGACTTCGGCCTTGTATATGTTTGCATGTTCAATTGTTGTTGATCATGTGGTGTAGGCATTTCAATCTTTGGAAGCATTCAAGGCCCGGCACAATGACAAGCCATTCACTCTTACACATTGTTGGACGATCATCAACAATTGCCCTAAGTTCAAGGATCAATGCCGTGAACTTCAAAGGAAGCGAGGCAAGAAGACGGCCAAGTTCGCTGGAGGTGGAGATGGCGAAGCGTTGAAGAGGCCGAGGGGCAAGACCAACTCCAAGGTGGACGACATACGTGATGCCTCATCCATGGCCTTGCATGACACTTTGCATGGCATGATGTCTCAAAAGAATATGAGGGACGAGAAGAAGCGGCAAAGCAAGGACGAGCAAATGAAGCAATACCTAGAGCTTCAAAGGAAGAAGCTTGAGATGGAGGAGGCGGCCAAGAGGAGGAAGATCTGCATGGAGGAGGCGTCCCGGCAAAGGCAGCTCGACATCGAGGCCGCCATTGTCTCGGCCAGGCAGAGGCAGCTCGAGATCGAGGCCATCAATGCCGCAACCAAAGTAGAGGAGGTGGCCTTTGCGATCATGAGCGTGGACTTGTCCAAGATGAGCAAGAAGACGAGGGCCTGGTTCGAGGCCAGGCAGAAAGAGATGTTGGACGCCGACGGCCTGAACTAGGTCGTCCGATCGGTCGTGGCCGTTCTTTTTGGAGGCTGGCATGGGTATCGTCCGCCCGCTGGGCTGCTGGCTGTGTGCCGGTGAGAAAAACATTCATTTTGGAGGCCGGCTGTGTTGTCGGCCGCTGGCTATGTTGCCGGTGAGGACAACTATTTATTTTGGAGGCTGGCTGTGTTGCGGCGATGGACGTGTAGGCCGCTGGCTCTGTTGTCGGCGTGGACTAGGGCCGCTGGCCTGATGAACTAGGGCTTGTCATTTGAAACGTTGCTCTTTTTTTAAAATAAAGACCGACAAAATGAGGCAAACGGATGCGGCCGTGCTGGGCACACGACCACCGTATCTCAGGACACGCCCGGATACGACTCTACTGCCCTTCCCTAATGGATAGAATCCGGACAAAACGACATCTGTTTGAAGTCGCGCGGTGGAGTTGGCCTAACTACTGGCCTCGGCGTACTGTTCGTTGACATGCCACGAGCAGAAACACGGGATCCGGGAGCTTGGTCGGCACAAGTACATTACGCACATGACTTCTGCAATCTGCATCACCACGTACGTGATCAAGCATGTGCACTTGGATCGTGGTGTAGCTTGCCACCTACTCGATCTCGTTTTGGATCTCTGCTCCCGCTTAATTACTCCGACGACTTTGATGTCAAGCATCGATCGATCGATCATCTAGTTCCTCTATAAATAAGGGCATCTCGTTGACGTGAGGAAGCCACACTCCATTGCAGCTAGTGCCAAAGTAGCACTAGTACTCTGCAGGCACTGAGCTCATCAAGGTAGCTTAGCTAGGATCAATGGCGTCGAGCAGGACAGCAGCGATGCTGGTCCTCGTGGCCGCGGTGCTGTGCCCTGCAGCCTTGTCCAAGCCGTCGGCGGCGTTCATCTCTATGCCCACCGACCACGTCGGTGGCCGTATTCCTCCCGTCTCCCCCGCCGATGGACTCGCCTTCGACTTCCATGCCGACTCCTGCCCGCAGTTGCAGGACGTGGTGCGCTCCGCCATGGAGACCGCGCTCCACAGCGAGATCGCCCTCGCCGCCGGCCTCCTTCGCATCTTCTTCCACGACTGCTTCCCTCAGGTAATTTAATCCAGCTAGCTAGATCTCATATTAAAGGAAAGTGTGATCTATCTAACTGATGGCAAAGATGGTAATGGTACTCCCTTCGTCCGAAAAGACTTGTCCCAATCTTGTCTCTTAAATGGATGTATCTAGCACTATCTTGATGCTAGATACATCTATTTGAAGGTTAATCTTTTTCTGACGGAGAAAGTATTATGGTAAGATTCGTCACAATGAAAAATAATATTTTTATTAACATATTACCTTGGTCTTAAAGTTTTTGTTTTAGATTTGTCCAAATACAGATATGTCTATATACAAATCTAAGACAAGAATTTTAGGAGCGTAAAATGTACGCATATATATCGACTAATGGTAAAAAATAAATATTTGAGAGCATAATTTGTTTCGTGGTTGTACAGGGCTGTGACGCGTCGGTCCTTCTGACGGGAGACGGCAGCGAGCTCCAGTTGCCGCCGAATCTGACGCTCCAACCGCGGGCGCTGCAGCTCATTGAGTCCATCCGTGCCCAGGTGCACGCCGCCTGCGGACCCGTCGTCTCCTGCGCCGACATCACGGCCCTCGCCACCCGCGATGCCGTTGCCTTCTCCGGGGGTCAGGGCTACGACGTGCCGCTCGGCAGGCTCGACAGCCTCGCGCCGGCGCCGAGCTCGGCCGTCTTCGATCTCCCCCAGGCCAGCTCCAACGCCTCCACGCTCATCGACGTCTTCGATACCCGCAACCTCGACAATGTCGACCTCGTCGCGCTCTCAGGTGGCCACACCATCGGGAAGGGCCACTGCAGCTCCTTCTCCAACCGCTTCTCCGAGGACTCCGACTTCGTCCGAAGCCTCGCCTCCAACTGCTCCAGCGACTTCAACCGGCTGCAGGACCTCGACGTCACCACCCCGGACGTGTTCGACATCAAGTACTTCACCAACCTGCAACAGGGAAAGGGGGTGTTCACCTCCGACCAGAAGCTCACCGCGGACTGGCGCACCGAATGGGTTGTCAACGGCTTTGCCGGGAACCACTGGTGGTTCTTCGGCCAGTTTGCTGCTTCCATGACCAAGCTCGGGAATCTCCAGGGGCCCCAAGGAAACGTCGGCGAGATCCGTCGCAACAGCTGCTTCGTGCGCAATGGACAGAGCATCCTCACCACCACCAGCGACGAGGGGCTCGCCGCCTCTGCTTGAGATCACCGATGTTAGCGAGATTAATGTCTTAATAAGAGCTCGCTAGCTAATGTAGCCCATATTATTCTAGATTTACTCTTGTTTAAAATCATATTATAGCACTTTGTTCTGGGACTCCTAAAAGGCGCGCTTCGCCTCGGTGTGCTATAATTCTTTTATAGGGCCAAAACAGTCTTTTTGTCCGCGGGAGCGACGAAGAGATTTTCAAAATGCACAAAAACACGGCGTCCAATCCAACAGCTCCACCTGCACAGTGGCGGAGCGTTGTTGGGAATAATTTCGGGCCCGGGCCCCCCTTCCAGGAGGAAAATTTACCAAATACACTTACTAATCTGCTAATTACTCTATTAATCCTCCGGCGTATCTGATCACCCTAGCCTTTTTTATGTCATACACACTCATTTGGCTCCCCCTAATATTTGATTCACGCTCCACCACAGCACCTGCAGCACCCCGCACGCACAATTCGGCGCCCTAAATTTGCAGCCCCGTAGCTCATGCGCACACCCGTGCGCTATTTTTTTTGAGCATGCTCTACTTTACAGCGACTGCGTGAGTGATGTTTTTGTCTCCAGCGTAAAAAACGAGGTGTTTTTTGCGTGTGAGGCAATTTCGGGGTGCCTGTTGGAGATGCTCTAATTGTCTAATTACTCGTCTTTTTTCAAAAACATACATAGTGGTTATGCAACTCAGATCCACCCAACGAACGTGAGTAATTTAACCGGAACCGTACTAGGATCCCACAGTCGTACGTCCAGCTAGCTTTCAGTCAAATGCATGAATTTCTCAAATGAGAAAAATTTGGAAAAACCTTGAATTGGTAGAGGAAGTCTGAATTTAACCTTGATCTCTCAATCCCTGAACCGGAGCCAGAGACTAAGGACCCGATCCACACCGTGCTCTAGCTCACCGCCCATGAAGCTCGGCGTGCATCATCTGTGAGTGCGGCCCGGTACTTACTGATGAGGAGGAGCAGCCGCGGCCTGTTGCTGCCGCTCGTCAGCCCAACCCGTATGCCTACTTCGAGGATCTCTCGTCCCTTAGAGTGTGAAGAGGACATCGACACATGGAGGAGGAAGACGACGACGGCAGCGAGGGCGGTGACTAGACGGCGCCGGCCACTGAGTAGATTAGGTAGTGTCTAGGTAGCAATGTTATTGTTTATTTTGAAAATGTTGTTAAACAATATTTTTCGTCACTAATTATAGTTCCTATAAAATTATCTTGCTGAAACATGCGTATGGTATGTCTACTTTGAGTTCCATATGGAGGATGATGATCGTAGATGTGGCCAATGTGCTAGAGTTGTGTTTAGCTACATGAGATGGGGTCCGCCTAAAAGAGGATGGAGAGAGGCATGATGACACAAGTTCATCGGGAAATTAAGTGATCCTCAACAAATTGTCATGCTCTAGGATCCCCAGACTAGCACGCGCCTTGCAAGTAATTGGATAGATTAGTGCGAACTTTGCCAGATTTAAATCGAGCTTTGGAATTGAGAAGAGCCAGTGAGGGTTCGCTGTCTCGCTAAAGATCTAGAGGTCTAGCTCACAACTCTAGTACGTAGAGTCGTCATACTGACAACTTCCAAATCGCATATAAAGCGCTCCATATGAAACATTGATAAAACATAGAATACTATTTTCGAAGTATGACGATATGGAAATTGGCAAGGCCCTCTTCCAACTGCTCCAAGGAGGGGTCCAGAGGACCCCACGGTGATTTCCGGAACATTTTCTGGGAGGCGAAACGGAGGCTGGCCTAAAAGATTTGGGAGGCGCCAGGAAGAGCAATGGGAGAGAGGAGAGGCGGTGTTGGCCTTTTATAGGCCGTCGGAGCCACTATTAAGAAGCAGTTGAGGAGAGTGCACTTGACGGACGATCAACAAGGGGCGCACTTCCCGGTGAGAAATGCAGCGACGCTCACACAGCTCTGGCCTTCTCGCACGTGTGGCTCCCGCCTTCTCGCACAGTCCTGCCTGTTCGCATGGATCCTCCCGGCTTGCTTGGATGCAAGCCATGAGATGATGTCGTGTGGTGGCCATCCGACATTGGATCCGGAAGGCGTGGGCAGGGCATTAACGGCCGGGTGTCGTCCCCGATGGTGAGGGAGGCAGTGCCATTTCAATCGTGTGGGCGGCGCAAGGAGGCATAATCTGAAACTTCGCTCATGTGCTGGCGGTTGGGTTTGAAGTAAGCTCCATATTGGCCTTCCCGAGACTCCATATATGGAGGCTGCGAGCTCGTTTATGGAGAGAGCTCCATGAATTATATCGGTTGGGAGCCATACGGCGAGTAGGCTAGAGTGTGATTTTGGCTCAAAATCGTTGGTGATCGGAATCACATGGCCCACTCTGCTATAGTTGCTCTAATCGGCAGGTGGATCGTTGGTGATCGAATCACATGATGATCGGAATCGGTTTTCGAAAATATATGTGCTTGTTGTGCTGCTCAGATAGTCAGATCCACACCCCAGTACCCCACGTACGTGACAGTAACTTAATCGGAACCGTACTAGGTTTCCACGTGAGGAGTTACATGCATGTGGTCGTTTTGCTACCGAAACTGCCACTCAGACGATAGTGCTGCCCGATCTATGCACGACGTGCTAATCCAGCTGCTGGTGCCTTTCTCAATCATGTGCATGTCCGGCTGGATTTAAGTATCGTGCATGAATCGTGTGCATTATGTCGTGTGTATAGCACTGCTGTTTTGCTACTCAGATTCAAAATGTCACATGCATGTACGCAGGGAGGAGCTGGGCATTGACTTGTTGTGTAGGAACGCGAGTGATTTGCGTTGCAAGTGGTTGGCATGCAGACGCAAGCATGTCGTCCAAGAGACGACCAGGCACGCTCTTCTCTCTATCGATCCCTCATAGGGGAGGCCAATTAGTGGAGGGCACGCAGTATACCTGGCCATGGGAAGCCCGGCCCGGCCAACCTGACCCGAAAAAGCCTGACCTGGCCCAGCCCGACACTGCTCCTGAGCCAGGCTCGGACCTAGATTTTGAGCCTGATGGCCGAGCCAGGCCCGGCCCGGGTCCATCATTTTTTCGATTTCCTGAAGGGGCCCGGCCCGAGACCCGATGGCCGGGCCAGGCCAGGAATGACCTGGGTTTTTTGCCTCAGGCTTGGCTAGGCCTAGCCCGAAGCCCGGCCCGGACTGAGGTCTGGCCAGGTATAGCACGCAGGGAGGGTCCGTAATTGTCCGTTGTTTCCCTGCGTGTGTGTAGTATTATCGCCGTCTGGCTACGGCTAGCTAGCAAGATTGAAAATACCCGCAATAAAAAGGTTAAATCTTAAAAAAAATGTTAATTACCGATAACAATGGCTTAGTGGGCAGGTAGCTTGAGCAGGCCACACAGACGGTCATTCGTGTATTTGCAGAGCTGAGCCCAACCACAGCTCAAATAGAACAGTTTTTTCTCAAATACGCACGAGCAGTGCGTATCATATATTAAAGAGAGAAACGGTTTAAGAGCCCCCTCCACCTGGGCGATTACAACAAGAACACACCCAAGTCCACCCTTACAACACGGACAAGATTACTCCTCACGCCTAACCCACAAGTACAACTCCACAAAGAATCGGTCAAGGTCGCCTCTGAGCAGTCCAGCTTGCTTCCAGGCCCTTGCTTCTGACAGTATTCTCATGCCTATACTCTCCAAAAAGATGTCGATGACGGTAATTTAACTGGACTGTGGTACGTAGTAGCTAGCTAGAATGCCTTCAAATCGAGAAGCGCAATCAGATATGCAAAGAGAAGCGCATGACTGGCTCCATCTAGTCTAGATTTATAATTGGCTTCACTATGATACAGTGAAGGTGCATCACGTGGCCGACCTAGCTAAGAATTTTCAGCGGATTTCTAGCATGTCGATCTTGCAGGTGCCATTCAAAATTATTCCTCCCGGAGATGAGACCACACTCCATGGATCGATCCCATCTATCTAACCAGCCCTAGCTAATTAATCCGCCATCAAGCTGTCACTCAACTCCTAGATGCCATCTGAAACTATTCCAAAATCCGTTAAGCATATCCAGGTCTCCATTCTTCATAATATCCTACTTGATCTTGATTAGCAATCTATGCCCGACAATATATACATTAACAAGTGGATTTGTACTAATCTTCTGGTTTCTCCATCCATGGAATCAATCCGGTCAGCTCTTTGCGTGCCCACCCGCCCTTAATTGCATACACATGTATGCTAGTTTGGTAACATGTCACCGTTGGTTAGGTGCAAATGCGTGTGCACGAAAGCTCCAGGAAAGCGACACCATCGATGCATGCATTATCAGACTCTTTTATCACAACGGTAGGTCTTAATCAGCTCTTCTGACTTCTAGGTTCAAGCAATGCAACTTGCACATGTCGATCCACTTTTGTAAGTAATCTCTGGCTGCGACTTGTCGATCTGTGTGGAATTGTGGATCAGATCGAGCTATGCGGCTAACTACTTGCATCGGAGACATTTGGCCGAGGACCGACCGATTATAAATACCTTGGGGTGCTTTGCTTGAGGAAGCCACACGACACGCTTTAGCTCCATCCATCTGCTGCAGAGTGAGAAAGATGGCGTCCAAAGCAGCAGCGGCACTTGTCATCCTGGCCTTGGCCTGCGCGGCCGTCCATTCGGCAGCGGCAGGGCTCTCGCCGGACTTCCACGCGGTGTCGTGCCCGGACCTGGAGCACATCGTCATGTACCACGTCGCCGAGGCCTTCAGGAAAGACGTCGGGGTCGCCCCCGCACTCATCCGCATCCTCTTCCACGACTGCTTCCCGCAGGTAGGTATACGGCACAAGTATACAATTTACGTATGTATATGTGTGCTTACGTGACTAAGTGAACATATGTACACTTTTCGTCACAGTTTAGAAGGCACAGTTGAATTTGTGTGCGTTTTCATAATTGACAAGGTTTAGGACGCATTGTATTTATTTTTAGTAGCTAACTAGTACTCCGATATACTATTTTTATATGCATGCGTAGTGTGAATGCTATTTTTTAGCCCATCTCACAACCAATAGATAACCACCTAGACCTCAGAGAATTTTTAAGCGCGCCTTTTAAACCGTGACAGAGGGAGTAGTATGTATATATGACACTTGTTACTATCCTAAAAAAAAAGTAGGAGTATGACGCTTCTTACTTATTTACTGTTGTTACAGGGCTGCGACGCCTCGGTGCTCCTAACGGGGAACAACAGCGAGCAGGGGATGGGGCCCAACCTGACGCTCCGGCCGGTGGCGCTCAACCTCATCGAGAGCATCCGCGCCGCCGTGCACCGCGCCTGTGGCCGGATTGTCTCCTGCGCCGATCTCACCGTCCTTGCTACCCGCGACTCCCTCGTGCTGGTACGCTACGTACCCTAGACCTTGATGCCTGCCATGCAGCACGCAGGGCCATCAATCCAAATCTGAATGTTCAGATTGGATGCCGACTGACGACTAACATATACGTCTACGTGGTGAATATAGGCTGGCGGACCCCACTTCGACGTGGCTCTCGGCCGACGTGACGCGCTAGCCCCAGCGTTGGAGGATCTCGTCTTCACCCTACCGGCGCCCTCCTTCACCGTGCCGGAACTCCTCAAATCCTTCGGCGACCGAAACCTCGACAAGGCGGACCTGGTGTCCCTCTCTGGCGCGCACTCCTTCGGCATCGCCCACTGCTCCTCCTTCTCCGACCGCTTCACGCCGGTCGACGACACCGACCTAGTCATCGACCCCAATTTCGCGGCCAAGTTGAGGGCCAAGTGTGCTAAGGACATGCCTGCGGGCACCGTCAACCAGACCCTCGATTTGCGTACGCCGGACGTGTTCGACAACAAGTACTACTTTGATCTCATTGCCAAGCAGGGTCTGTTCAAGTCGGACCAGGGCCTCATCGTCCACCCCAACACCACGCGCATGGCGACGCGGTTCTCGCTCAACCAGGGGGCATTCTTCGAGCAGTTCGCCAAATCCATGGTGAAGATGAGCAACATGGACTTGCTCACCGGCAGCCAGGGCGAGATCCGGTTCAACTGCGCTGTCCCCAACAGCCGTGTCGAGGGCATCGAGACCGCCAGCGACGAGGGCCGTGCCGCCGCCATGTAAGAGATTGGTTAGTCGCCGTGCTTGCTGAAGCGTGTGAGTCGTGTGTGCGCTATGATCGTGTCATGGTGCTAGTGGTTTTGCGTAATCGTGATGTTGTAATAAAGTGAGTGAACAGACATCATGCCCCAAGTATATGATTCCTACCGTATCAGTGTGATCACCATACATCGTAAAATATGTCTTTAGCTATGGACTATGGTTCCAGAAATGCTATCTCAGTCACTGTCATCCTGCTACTGGATGATGGTCAATGCAGCATAAGGCCAAACAAATGCTACCAAAACTTACCATTTCAAGTGTAAGCCACGGTGTATAGATATGATATAGAAAATTGATGTACCACACCGGAGTGAAAGGGCTGCTCCGGAGGTACAGACGGACGTTGCAGATCGATCTTAGCAGAAATCAGACGGACACACTGATCGCTGATGCCCGATGGCCTGGGGGGTGAGGCGCGGGAGAGGACGAGAAGACATGCTACCTAGAAAATCTGTTACTTAAATCATTCACAGATAAAAATCAAGCATGAATGCGTTGCAGCTGAAATATCATACAGATCCTCTAGTTAGCTACAAATACCTCAAACCCAACGATGAATTGTCGTGTGTAGGAACGCACGCATCCATGACTAAGACTGAGGCGGCCCGCCTAATTAGTTAGCAGGTTTTCTTTTCTCATTTCCGTTTTTGTACCCAAGCTGCCCGGAAAAACCAGTTACCGAAAAATACCGGAAATATCATGTTTTACCATCTGAAATTTTTGAACGAAATGTTATTTCAAGGACTGGAACAACTTTATTTAGACCTTCAATGGGCCCCGTTAGTAGGAACCAGTTTTTGCCAAACTTTTGAGTTCGAACCCTTGAAGCTGCTGCCAAATTTTTCCCACTGAACCCATTTTTTTACGCTGTTCTTCCTCTCATAGGGACACTTGGCAGTGAGAGTAAACATCTTTGCAAAAAAAAAAAAATCACAGGAGTGGGATCCATTGTTTATATTGTTCTTCCTCGTAGGGCCACTTGACAGGGGTGTAAAAAACTTTGCAAAAAAAAACAAATCACAGGCATGGGACCCATTTTTACGTTGTTCTTCCTCATAGGGACGCTGGGCAGTGAGAGTAAACTGTTAGATCCATTGGGATCGGGTAGGCTAGATATTCTGGTAGTTCTTACCTTGTGCTTGTGGCTCGAGGAGCCACCGGTGCCGACCATGGTGACGGTGGCCGATGGTGATGATAGATCGTGGGTGAAATGATGGCGGCGGCTTCCCATCAGCACTGCACTAACCCTAGATCGGTAGGGGATTAGGTGGGGTGTACGGCTGTGCAACGAATCTCGTGATCCAAGCCGCCGGCCCCCACCTCTTTATATAGTGCAGGTGACAGGGGCCCGTCACCCATAGTGGGTTGAGCGCCCCCGATCAGGGCGCGGATCTAAGGGCCCGGTGGGCCGTTGGGCCCACACGGTGGAGATCATCCTAACATTCTCCCCCTTGATCTCAACTTTTACTTTTGACCGTATACTTTTACTTTACTCGTTTCACAACAGATCAATACATAGAACATGTTTCATCGTCACAGCTCAATTGCCGATAGAATCAGACAGCCACAATGTATCTCTCTGTTTTGAAACAAATTCTTTAACCTTGGGCCCTTTTATTGTCCGGAAATTTTAGACTATACCATAAAACCCATGTCGACTGTGTGTTCTCCGAACACACTGGGCGGTAAGCCTTTAATAAGCAGATCTGCAAACACTTGTCTGTTGCTTTTATGCTCCAAGCATTTCAACATAATTTCGGACTTTCTCCTTAACAACGTACAACTTTGTGTCAATGTGTTTGGCACCACACTTGACTCGTTGTCATAGGAGTGAATTACTTAACATGGTGATTGTTGTTGTCAACCATTATCAACTCCGGGTACAGGTCTCCTTAACCATTTTGCCTGTCCCTCAGCCTCATATCAAGCTACAACATATCTTTGCATCACATTGATGATAATTGTTTCATTCTTTGGAGCTTTTCCACACAAAAACCACCAAGTATGAAAGTTAGCGACAATTGTGGATTTCGCTATACATTTCACAAGTCATGTCTTTGTACTCACAATCTTTTGAGAGCACTTATTTCTTTCAGCTTGAGGCCGATATCTTTGACTCCATTCCAGTGATCAATATATGGACTGGACATTGCCAAAACAACCCGGATATGTGAACTGTGTCAGGGTAATGTATTGAGCTTCCAACAACTCAAGCATATGGTACCATATCCGTTTTCAATCTTTTCTCATCAACTCTTGGAACACCATAGTTTTCAGTTCCATTACCCTTGACTATAAGAACATGCGTAGGTTTTCTCGCATGCATACTTTAGAGACCTTTCTTAGCATGTCCGATTGACATCCCTAATACCCCTTTTATTCTTTTCTTTGTGAATCTCGATACTTATAACGAGAGACACTCTACCGAGAACATTCTTTTGAACTTTGAGGACAAGAACTTCTTTTCTCCTCCTGCAGTAGGTTGACATCACCACTAGCAAGTAGGATGTCATCCACATGCACAGGATTAGGAAATGAATTTCCCATTCTATAACTTTGCACGAATACAATTGTCCTGTCATTTTCTTTAACCCAAAACAACATTTGATTGCTTTAGTCCATAAAAGACTTCTTCAGGCAGTATCCCCTATGTTCTTTACTTTCATCTGATGTAACTCAGATCATAATATCTTTCATCTGATGTAACTCAGATCATGATGTGCTACTAACACTCATTGTAATCTATTCAGTGCAAAACGTGCAAAACCCTTTCGATTTAAGTCGTGTTTTACACCTTTACATATTTCCTTTGGAGTCACATTGTCCTTGTAGACTCTTTACAGCCTACTATTTTGGCTCCATTGGAAATTACTCATCAGTCCCAAACATCGTCGGGATTCACCAATTTCATTTTATCTCACATAGTCTCTTATCATTTAGATAAGCAGACATTTCTCAAAGCTCGAATGAGCCTTTAAATGAGGTGGGATCAACCTCCACTTGAATTTCACTAACATAGGCTTTATAGTAATCAGAAGCATCTGATTTTCTCATTCCTTGAGACCATCAGTGTCTCAGGTACTGACACTTCTTTCATATGGGGATGTTGTTGCTCTATCAATGCAAGAGGCAATAGGTTTTACAAGGACCTGTATCACAAGATCCATGTTTACTCATTCATCCTTTATAGAGCTAACAACATGTGTTGTATAGGTCATATAACATGCTCCCCCAGATTACTCCATCTTCACTAAAAATGGTGTATCTTTAAACTTTACAATTTGGGTTTATTCTTTTAAAACTTTCTTCTTTATGGCACTTTAAGCACCATCTTAGTATTCCTTACTCTGCTTTTGGAACTGTAAAAGATCCAGAAATACAACTATTTCTTTTCTTTAGGGCTATTAATATGACCGTCATACTCCCCTAGACGATCACATTCTTCATCACATTATCTAAAGCATAGGGGAGTTTCATCATTCTTAATTTATCTCATATATCTTTCTCCCCCTCGAAATGTGGCAAGAACTTTCCTGCCACAATTTCGAAAACCATTGATAACTCTTGTGAATTGAAGAAACTTCGATTATCTACTTCATTCATCAAATTACTTCATACGAAATGAAGTTATCTTTTAACTAGTATGGGAGTACTTTTTCCTCATTTCATTTCAGAAACGCAACGGAGTTCTTTATCATTAGTACTTTTTGCAAGTCACACTTGCATATAATTCTTATCTTTAGGTACATCTGTAACTTTTAATCTCTTTGGATTTATTGAGTGCTTAATGACCGTTACACATAAGGTGTATGGTTGATACTAGGAAAGCATAATAGCTACTGCATACTTTTCTCCCAGAGTGGGACACATTAAAAGCACATGAGTCATCATGTCTTTCTCCTGTCATACAGGATAAGTCTGAGAAAATTTCTGCCGCCATACGGGTTACGCAAGGATTTTCCCGGACTTATCTTGCCATACGGGTTTTATCATAATCATCTTTTCCCGCCATGCGGGTAATTCCCTGCAAGGGACATAAATGCCAAAATTGGCTCTTTTGACTGCATATTCAATCATCAAATTTATAAATAAATCCGAATGCTCTTTGACACACATGCTTGATCCGACGTTGGTCAAATTAAACACGCATGTTGCTTGTTTTATCTCAAATCATAGAGAGTACATGAAAGACATTCGTCAACCAAGACTCTCAATGATCTATCTGTTTTCTTCTCCTGGATTAATATCCAAGAATTCTTTTCTTTTGAAGCCATTCTTTAAAGAGAACATACTCCCTCACGTTATGACCTTTCCTGGTCATCTTTCGGGTCACAAGTACCCAGCCATTCACTTTCACGAATGACAGCATGAAAAACTTTTAGTCTGAGAAAACATAGCTAATAATCAACAATAATGAGCATAAAAATAACCCTACGTTGGTCTGGTTAAAAAATATGCACATTAAACTTTTGTAAAACTTCCTTTTTATACTCTAAATCACCGTTGTGGTAGAATTAGAATAAACTCATTCTTCTACATTAATTCCATATCACCGTTGGGCGGAAATGGAAATAATGCATATAACTCATAAACAATGTGATGATAATATTTCTATTAAACAACTTTGCTAAGAAATAATCATCATCATCAAATTTATTGCAGCGAAAAACTAGCAATATACATTTCTTAGTCTTTATCAAATGCTCTGAAAATTGGTCACTTTGATACAAAAATTATCAGAGATTTGAACTTTTAACTATAAGACTCATTGAATTATAATATTGTCATCATCAACGTTGGTCAGAAAATAACACTACCATAATTAAAATTTAATCAAATATCTTTCTACTGTCATAGCAGAAGCTATATGAATCTGATTTCACCCACAAGTGAAAAAACTTCTCTCAAAAAACTGTTCGTCCAATTAAATTTTCCCGTTGGTTCCAATTTAATTGGAGGATAATACTTTTTCTTTGCAGCGGAAACTTTCTGAATCTATTCAGAAACACTTCTATACTCTTTTACTCTATAAGCAATTTCAACCGATTGATTCAAAAAAAGCATTAGAAAAGCAACAATTTAATCTTTTACTTTAATTCTATTCACTTTTAAAAGATCACTTTTATTTTTATTTGGAGCGGAAAACATGAATAAAAATTCATGAACCTTTTATTCTTTACAGAAACTTTTCTTTGACCAAATAAAAAATGCATGTACTTTATTATTTTCTTTGTAAAATTCATTAACATTTCTTTTTCTGTTTTTTTGCCTAAAACAGAACAAAAAAAAATGCTGGAGCTCTCTAGGCCGAAAAACGGCCTGCTCCCTCGCAGCTCCTGGCCTGGGCCGCCCGCGGCTGCGGCCTCGGCCCAGCTCGCGTGGCAGCGGCCACTTTCGGCCCAATAGGCCTGGTCGGAGCTAGGGTTCATCTTGTGACCGTCGATCTCGATCGAGCGGTCCACCGTCGTTTCGCTGGATCAAAAACCCAGCAGTGACGAGGCCGAGCGAGACCCTCGCTCATTTGCTCCCCGCATGCGCCGCTTCTCCTTTCTCTCGTTCGTTTCACACGCGTTTCTCTCCGGCGCTCGGCTGCCACGTCGTGCCGGTCGCCGGCGACAACGTCGATGGCCGCCGCGCCGCGCGAGCTCTTTCCCTTCCCCTTTCTTTCCTTCATCTTCCTACTTCTGTGGCAGAGAGAGAGAGAGATAGCAGCGGGGTCAAGCCCTCCCTGATCCCCTTCGCCGCGGACCTCTCTAGCCGCCGCCGGCTAGCGAGGCTCCACTTTTTCCCTTTCCCCTTCTGTTATTTTCTTTTCTTTCATCCTTAACACCCTGTGCCAGAGAGAGAGAACCTGCTGCCCCCTTTGCTCCCATTCGAGTTCGACGACGACAGAGCGAATGGCAGCGGCGCCGTGGCCTTCCCCCTCGCCGGCTGCGCGTCCACCTTGCGGTGAGCGCGCCGCCGTCGAGCGGATTGGTCGCAGTGCCCTTTGCCCCTTGCGGGGTTGTTCTTCGTCCGGACGGCTCGGCTTGCCGATGCCCGTTCGGATCGAGAGGAACTGGCGCGGTCGGAGTGGCGGTGCACTTTGCCGGCGAGGGCCGAGGCCCTCTACCGGTGAACTTTCTGCTTTTTTGTTGTTATTTGTCTTTGCCCTGCTAGGGTTCTTTTGGGGGGGGGAGGAATTTTCTTTCTGTGTATGCACTTTAGTCCCGAAATTCTTAGCCTAGATGGCCTGATACCATTGTTAGATCCATTGGGATCGGGTAGGCTAGATATTCCGGTAGTTCTTACCTTGTGCTTGTGGCTCGAGGAGCCACCGGTGCCGATCATGATGACGGTGGCCGATGGTGATGATAGATCGTGGGTGAAATGATGGCGGCGGCTTCCCATCAGCACTGCACTAACCCTAGATCGGTAGTGGATTAGGTGGGGTGTACGGCTGTGCAACGAATCTCGTGATGCGAGCCGCCGACCCCCACCTCTTTATATAGTGCAGGTGACAGGGGACCGTCACCCATAGTGGGTTGAGCGCCCCCAATCAGGGCGCGGATCTAAGGGCCCGGTGGGCCGTTGGTCCCACACGGTGGAGATCATCCTAACATTCTCCCCCTTGATCTCAACTTTTACTTTTGACCGTATACTTTTACTTTACTCGTTTCATAACAGATCAATACATAGAACATGTTTCATCATCACAGCTCAATTGCCGATAGAATCAGACAACCACAACGTACCTCTCTGTTTTGAAACAAATTCTTTAACCTTGGGCCCTTTTATTGTCCGGAAATTTTAGACTATACCATAAAACCCATGTCGAATGTGTGTTCTCCGAACACACTGGGCGGTAAGCCTTTAATAAGCAGATCTGCAAACACTTGTCTATTGCTTTTATGCTCCAAGCATTTCAACATAATTTCGGACTTTCTCCTTAACAACGTACAACTTTGTGTCAATGTGTTTGGCACCACACTTGACTCGTTGTCATAGGAGTGAATTACTTAACATGGTGATTGCTGTTGGCAACCATTATCAACTCCGGGTACAGGTCTCCTTAACCATTTTGCCTGTCCCTCAGCCTCATATCAAGCTACAACATATCTTTGCATCACATTGATGATAATTGTTTCATTCTTTGGAGCTTTTCCACACAAAAACCTCCAAGTATGAAAGTTAGCGACAATTGTGGATTTCGCTATACATTTCACAAGTCATGTCTTTGTACTCACAATCTTTTGAGAGCACTTATTTCTTTCAGCTTGAGGCCGTTATCTTTGACTCCATTCCAGTGATCAATATATGGACTGGACATTGCCAAAACAACCCGGATATGTGAACTGTGTCAGGGTAATGTATTGAGCTTCCAACAACTCAAGCATATGGTACCATATCCATTTTCAATCTTTTCTCATCAACTCTTGGAACACCATAGTTTTCAGTTCCATTACCCTTGACTATAAGAACATGCATAGGTTTTCTCGCATGCATACTTTAGAGACCTTTCTTAGCATGTCCATACGACATCCCTAATACCCTCTTTTATTCTTTTCTTTGTGAATCTCGATACTTATAACGAGAGACACTCTACCGAGAACATTCTTTTGAACTTTGAGGACAAGAACTTCTTTTCTCCTCCTGCAGTAGGTTGACATCACCACTAGCAAGTAGGATGTCATCCACATGCACAGGATTAGGAAATGAATTTCCCATTCTATAACTTTGCACGAATACAATTGTCCTCTCATTTTCTTTAACCCAAAACAACATTTTATTGCTTTAGTCCATAAAAGACTTCTTCAGGAAGTATCCCCTGTGTTCTTTACTTTCATCTGATGTAACTCAGATCATAATATCTTTCATCTCATGTAACTCAGATCATGATGTGCTACTAACACTCATTGTAATCTATTCAGTGCAAAACGCGCAAAAACCTTTCGATTTAAGTCGTGTTTTGCACCTTTACATATTTCCTTTGGAGTCACATTGTCCTTGTAGACTTTTTACAGCCTACTGTTTTGGCTCCATTGGAAATTACTCATCAGTCCCAAACATCGTCGGGATTCACCAATTTCATTTTATCTCACATAGTCTCTTATCATTTAGATAAGCAGACATTTCTCAAAGCTCGAATGAGCTTTTAAATGAGGTGGGATCAACCTCCACTTGAATTTCACTAACATAGGCTTTATAGTAATCAGAAGCATCCGATTTTCTCATTCCTTGAGACCATCAGTGTCTCAGGTACTGACACTTCTTTCATATGGGGATGTTGTTGCTCTGTCAATGCAAGAGGCAATAGGTTTTACAGGGACCTGTATCACAAGATCCATGTTTACTCATTCATCCTTTATAGAGCTAACAACATGTGTTGTATAGGTCATACAACATGCTCCCCTAGATTACTCCATCTTCACTAAAAATGGCGTATCTTTAAACTTTATAATTTGGGTTTATTCTTTTAAAACTTTCTTCTTTATGGCACTTTAAGCACCATCTTAATATTCCTTACTCTTCTTTTGGAACTGTAAAAGATCCAGAAATACAACTATTTCTTTTCTTTAGGGCTATTAATATGACCGTCATACTCCCCTAGACGATCACATTCTTCATCACATTATCTAAAGCATAGGGGAGTTTCATCATTCTTAATTTATCTCATATATCTTTCCCCCCCTCGAAATGTGGCAAGAACTTTCCTGCCACAATTTCGAAAACCATTGATAACTCTTGTGAATTGAGGAAACTTCGATTATCTACTTCATTCATCAAATTACTTCATACGAAATGAAGTTATCTTTTAACTAGTATGGGAGTACTTTTTCCTCATTTCATTTCAGAAACGCAACGGAGCTCTTTATCATTAGTACTTTTTGCAAGTCACACTTGCATATAATTCTTATCTTTAGGTACATCTGTAACTTTTAATCTCTTTGGATTTATTGAGTGCTTAATGACCGTTACACATAAGGTGTATGGTTGATACTAGGAAAGCATAATAGCTACTGCATACTTTTCTCCCAGAGTGGGACACATTAAAAGCACATGAGTCATCATGTCTTTCTCCTGTCATACAGGATAAGTCTGAGAAAATTTCTGCCGCCATACGGGTTACGCAAGGATTTTCCCGGACTTATCTTGCCATACGGGTTTTATCATAATCATCTTTTCCCGCCATGCGGGTAATTCCCTGCAAGGGACATAAATGCCAAAATTGGCTCTTTTGACTGCATATTCAATCATCAAATTTATAAATAAATCCGAATGCTCTTTGACACACATGCTTGATCCGACGTTGGTCAAATTAAACACGCATGTTGCTTGTTTTATCTCAAATCATAGAGAGTACATGAAAGACATTCGTCAACCAAGACTCTCAATGATCTATCTGTTTTCTTCTCCTGGATTAATATCCAAGAATTCTTTTCTTTTGAAGCCATTCTTTAAAGAGAACATACTCCCTCACGTTATGACCTTTCCTGGTCATCTTTCGGGTCACAAGTACCCAGCCATTCACTTTCACGAATGACAGCATGAAAAACTTTTAGTCTGAGAAAACATAGCTAATAATCAACAATAATGAGCATAAAAATAACCCTACGTTGGTCTGGTTAAAAAATATGCACATTAAACTTTTGTAAAACTTCCTTTTTATACTCTAAATCACCGTTGTGGTAGAATTAGAATAAACTCATTCTTCTACATTAATTCCATATCACCGTTGGGCGGAAATGGAAATAATGCATATAACTCATAAACAATGTGATGATAATATTTCTATTAAACAACTTTGCTAAGAAATAATCATCATCATCAAATTTATTGCAGCGAAAAACTAGCAATATACATTTCTTAGTCTTTATCAAATGCTCTGAAAATTGGTCACTTTGATACAAAAATTATCAGAGATTTGAACTTTTAACTATAAGACTCGTTGAATTATAATATTGTCATCATCAACCTTGGTTAGAAAATAACAATACCATAATTAAACTTTAATCAAATATCTTTCTACTGTCATAGCAGAAGCTATATGAATCTGATTTCACCCACAAGTGAAAAAACTTCTCTCAAAAAACTGTTCGTCCAATTAAATTTTCCCGTTGGTTCCAATTTAATTGGAGGATAATACTTTTTCTTTGCAGCGGAAACTTTCTGAATCTATTCAGAAACACTTCTATACTCTTTTACTCTCTAAGCAATTTCAACCGATTGATTCAAAAAAAAGCATTAGAAAAGCAACAATTTAATCTTTTACTTTAATTCTATTCACTTTTAAAAGATCAGTTTTATTTTTATTTGGAGCGGAAAACATGAATAAAAATTCATGAACCTTTTATTCTTTACAGAAACTTTTCTTTGACCAAATAAAAAATGCATGTACTTTATTATTTTCTTTGTAAAATTCATGAACATTTCTTTTTCTGTTTTTTTGCCTAAAACAGAACAAAAAACAAAAAAAATGCTGGAGCTCTCTAGGCCGAAAAACGGCCTGCTCCCTCGCAGCTCCTGGCCTGGGCCGCCCGCGGCTGCGGCCTCGGCCCAGCTCGCGTGGCAGCGGCCACTTTCGGCCCAATAGGCCTGGTCGGAGCTAGGGTTCATCTTGTGACCGTCGATCTAGATCGGGCGGTCCACCGTCGTTTTCGCTGGATCAAAAACCCAGCAGTGACGAGGCCGAGCGAGACCCTTGCTCATTTGCTCCCCGCATGCGCCGCTTCTCCTTTCTCTCGTTCGTTTCGCACGCGTTTCTCTCCAGCGCTCGGCTGCCACGTCGTGCCGGTCGCCGGCGACAGCGTCGATGGCCGCCGCGCCGCGCGAGCTCTTTCCCTTCCCCTTTCTTTCCTTCATCTTCCTACTTCTGTGGCAGAGAGAGAGAGAGAGATAGCAGCGGGGTCGAGCCCTCCCTGATCCCCTTCGCCGCGGACCTCTCTAGCCGCCGCCGGCTAGCGAGGCTCCACTTTTCCCCTTTCCCCTTCTGTTATTTTCTTTTCTTTCATCCTTAACACCCTGTGCCAGAGAGAGAGAACCTGCTGCCCCCTTTGCTCCCATTCGAGTTCGACGACGACAGAGCGAACGGCAGCGGCGCCGTGGCCTTCCCCCTCGCCGGTTGCGCGTCCACCTTGCGGTGAGCGCGCCGCCGTCGAGCGGATTGGTCGCAGTGCCCTTTGCCCCTTGCGGGGTTGTTCTTCGTCCGGACGGCTCGGCTTGCCGATGCCCGTTCGGATCGAGAGGAACTGGCGCGGCCGGAGTGGCGGCGCACTTTGCCGGCGAGGGCCGAGGCCCTCTGCCGGTGAACTTTCTGCTTTTTTGTTGTTATTTGTCTTTGCCCTGCTAGAGTTCTTATGGGGGGGGGAGGGGGGAGGAGGAATTTTCTTTCTGTGTATGCACTTTAGTCCCGAAATTCTTAGCCTAGATGGCCTGATACCATTGTTAGATCCATTGGGATCGGGTAGGCTAGATATTCCGGTAGTTCTTGCCTTGTGCTTGTGGCTCGAGGAGCCACCGGTGCCGATCATGGTGACGGTGGCCGATGGTGATGATAGATCGTGGGTGAAATGATGGCGGCGGCTTCCCATCAGCACTGCACTAACCCTAGATCGGTAGGGGATTAGGTGGGGTGTACGGCTGTGCAACGAATCTCGTGATGCGAGCCGCCGGCCCCCACCTCTTTATATAGTGCAGGTGACAGGGGGCCGTCACCCATAGTGGGTTGAGCGCCCCCGATCAGGGCGCGGATCTAAGGGCCCGGTGGGCCGTTGGGCCCACACGGTGGAGATCATCCTAACATAAACATCTTTGCAAAAAAATATCACAGGAGTGGGATCCATTGTTTATATTGTTCTTCCTCGTAGGGCAACTTGACAGGGGTGTAAAAAACTTTGCAAAAAATCACAGGCATGGGACCCATTTTTACGTTGTTCTTCCTCACAGGGACACTTGGCAGTGAGAGTCAAAATCTTTGCAAAAAAATCATAGACATCGGGCCATTGTGAGAGATTGGTTAGTCGCCGATGCTTGTTGAAGCATGCATGCGCGCGCTGTGTCGTGTCATGGTGCTAGTGCTTTTGTATAATTGTGGATTTGTGGTGTCGCAATAAAATGAGTAAGTGATTCTCCTACCATGCATGGGAGGTTATTTCCATTTGGATAACAATGTTTTCATCTTACACTGTAAAATTTGGCTCACCTATAATATCAGAAATGTTACCTTGTCACTATCTCCCCCAATTGTTGTCATTGTCATTGTACAATGGTCAATAAAGCCAACATAAGCATACAAATGCTACCCAAGCTTGCCATTTCAAGTATATGCAATGGCGTATGGACATGATAAAAGCAGGCGAGCCGATGGTGACAGTCGGACAAGAGATACACCATAGATGGAAAGGCAGCTCAACTAACACGTTGATCATGGATGGCCTGAGGAGGCACACAGTTAAACCAACATGAGGTGGTACTAGAAGGTGGCGCACGTCTTCGCCATGCTATTCTTCTATTTAGGGTTTTGAGGTTAAGGTTAGTGAATTCTTAAATCTATTTTTTCTCGGCGGCAACTGAATTTTCACGGGCTTGTAGATGTATGGCGACGTCGGTGGGCCTATAAATGGGCTTCCTTTGCGGCTGTGTCTCATCGATTTTTAGCCGAAATTAAGTATGTGGTTCAGTGGTTATTGGGTGACGGAAACAATTCCATCAGAAAAGCCGAAGCTGTCAGACAGAAGGGGCCAATAGCGGCCAAAGAAGTCAAACCAAATGTGCAAAGTTCACACAGTGTAGAAATCTAAGCAGCATAGGGAGTTAACTGATAAGACGAAGGGGATAGATGTCGTCCTGCCTAGAAAATCTGTCATGACGACGACATTTATTTATTTTGACGAAATAAAAACAAGGAATTGTCGTGCCTTGCAAGCTGCAACAATAGTATCCACGTCTTCTAGACACAACAACTAAAAGCCATTAGAGCAAAATTAATAAAAGGAGCTAGGCCGTGCTTGGATTTGTTGTAATTAATACAGAGGTGTATATGTTACGCCCATATCTTACCAGCCGCTTAGCAATTCTCCGAGGAAAAAAAAAAGAGCCGAGACCTGTATTCTTTATGCGTGTATTTGAAAAGAACACGACGAGCCTAATAATTAGTTGGTGTACGAAGGTACGGTAAGACTAGCTAGGAACTTTCAACGGTTCATGCAAGTCCGAATACGTCTCCTACAAAAGTAAAGATTGTGGTATATACATCAGCAGCACATAGATCATCCTCTCCGAGAGACAAGCAAGGCATGGTCCATATAGAAACTTGGAGGAAAATTCTAGGATGTGATGACGCATTAGTTAACAAGCACCATTAGTTAAAGTGCAAGAAGCACATCTTGTTCAACTTTGCTTAGTCTCTGCGACTTGTCTTCTTGATGATCAAAATTGGGGTTTAGTGAGCAGCTTGAGCAGAGCCACACGACCGTCTCGTTTGTACTAGGTGCAAAAAACTCAGCTACAACTGCAGGGCGACGGGGATGATGCCCAGGGCAGTAGCGGCCGTCGCCGTCCTGTCTTGGTCTCCGTTGCACAATCGTCCCTCCCGGCGGTGGCCACCGGGGGATATCGCGGGGCTTCTATGTGGCGCGTCGTGCCCGAGTGTAGAGGACATCTCGGAATTGCACAAACTCAACAAATATATAGAGGACCAGCTCCCCATATCACAAGGTCAAATAATGTAGACGCTCCTGCGATGACTGCCGAGGCTCTGCAACCTGTCATTATCCTTGCAGGAAGGCCAAATCTATCACAATCTATTTGCACAAGTATATCCAACCATTCATGCATTAATATAAACATACACATTCATATGCAAGCAGGTGCAATTATCATGATCGATGAGTGAAGCACTTTCATGTAGTTCTAGTTCTTCGAAGAGAGATGCTAATTCCAAGAGGTAAACCAACCCAGCCACCCAGATAGTATCCTCTAGACTCTATATGATGGTAATTTATGCTCAAGTCCAAATGCCTTAGATCGAGGAAAGTGCCATGGGTTCTACTAAAAAAATTGTACCTGGAAAAGATATAATGCACAACTCCAATAAACAAAGTAATATGAGATGGTTCGAGGTGGCAAGTCAAATACTCAACATGCACATAAATGTAGATATCTTGATAGAAAAATAACAAAAGAGACATATTGGCCTATAGGTTCGCCTGAACCGGTAAGCATAGTTATTGCCGGGACTGCCCATCAAACCGAAGCCCGGAAGCAGGGACAAGGTCAGTTTTGTAAGCTCTCAGGACCTTTCCACTATCAAACCAAAGTGGACCGGTTGAACCGAGCGGTTCTTATGAAAATTGGGAGGCAAAACAGAAAATGTTGAACCGGACTAGGTGCGAAAATAGGGGGTGTTCCAGATGATTCGATCACGGATCGCTAGGAAAACATGTCATAGCTAACAATGCGGCCCAATAGCCAACGGTCAAAGAAAATGTACTACTCCTGATAAATAGATTTTTTGACTGAAAATTACAACATGGACTTGTAAAGGTGAAAACCTGAACCGACTACCTTACCGATTTAGTTACTGATCTGGCTTTTCAAACTGTCGGCAACTGCCCTTGGCGTTGGCTTAGCTAGCCAAGCATAAAGTTGACGTAGAGATGTAGAGTAAATACAAGAGGAAGAGGACAAACCAGAGGATGTAGTTACCTAAAAAATCCATCGTGACCGCAGCAGTTAGATTATTCATAAATAAGTAAAGAAACCAAAGAATTGTCGTGTGCTACAACAATAGCAATGCACATCCTCTAGCGACAAAATCTAAAAATCACCACCACAAAAGATATAGGTGGCCGGAGGAAACATTCGAACTCGGTCGACAGCCACCACCAGTAACCCACCACCCCCCGCGGTAAGTGAGACCGACATGACCATATTCCATGGTTGTACCTACAGTTTCCAGTGGATCAAGTTACCTGCATGCTTGCTTGCATTGTATGGAAGAATATGATTTCATCTTCTATTTTATTTTTGAGAGATGGGCGAAGAAGAGCTCATGTTTTTTCTTTTGGTCGTGCTGTTTTGGCTTGGTCGCGTCTTCTTTGATGAATATACACTCATACATGCAGCTCTCCTGCATGGTTCGAGAGAAGAAAAAAGGTTGTTTGGAAGAAAAGAGCTAGACCATAGTGTGGGAACACACACATCGATCCATGACCCAGACTGATCCGATCCAGGTAGGTCATACCTAGCTCGGGGTACGTCGTTCTAAATGATTCCAGACCCCTTATGTATATCCAACTTGCATTGGATGTCATATCCTGATCCTAAATTATGTCAAATCCAGCGATGCGCAAATGGAGTTAACATAATAACATGTCGTTGTGCAGTGAAGGGTTGTTGGGTGCAAGGCATATGGAAAGTTCTGGGAAATTTCTTGGCATTAGTTAACAAGCAGCATCGACCATTCTCACCGACCGTTCTCCCCTCACCTTAACCAGTCATTAGTCAATGCGACTAATTGACAATTGCACATGTTTTCCACTGTGTACAGTCTCTGATCATATCGAGCTAAGCTTGGGGGTGTACCAACCCAGGTTGGGGGTGGTTAGCCGTGTATAAATAACAAGGGTTTAGTGTCCATAGCTTGAGCAAGCCACACGACCATCGTGCAGAAAGCTCAGCTACATCTGCAGCGCGGCAGCCATGGCGTCCAGAGCAGCAGCGGCCGTCCTCGTCCTTGCAGCCTTGATCTGCGCCGCACACTCGTCGGCGGCTGCTGAGGGGCTTTCGCGGAGCTTCCACGCGGCGTCGTGCCCGGAACTGGAGGACATCGCGGGATCGCTCGTGGCGGAGACCTTCCGCCGCGACGTCGGCGTCGCCCCGGCCCTCATCCGCATCCTCTTCCACGACTGCTTCCCGCAGGGCTGCGACGCGTCGGTGCTCCTCACGGGGAACAACACCGAGCTGAATGCCGTGCCCAACCAGACGCTCCGCCCCGTGGCTCTGGACCTCATCGAGCGCATCCGCGCCGCTGTCCACGCCGCCTGCGGCCCGACCGTCTCCTGCGCCGACATCACCGTCCTCGCCACCCGTGACGCCCTCGTCAACGTACGTACAATTATTCTTTCTTTCTTAGCGTCGACTCCGGCCGGGAGAGTTACTCTCAACAGAACCGATTAATTAACTAGCATATATATGCGGGTACGTGGTGGATGCAGGCTGGCGGGCCCCACTTCGACGTCGCCTTCGGCCGCCGCGACGCGCTCGCCCCGGCGTCGCAGGACCTCGTGGACACCCTGCCCGCGCCCTCCTTCGACGTGCCGACGCTCATCTCCTCCTTCGGCAACCGGAGCCTCGACGTGGCGGACCTCGTCGCCCTCTCCGGCGCGCACACCTTCGGCGTCGCTCACTGCCCCTCCTTCTCCGACCGCTTCACTCCCAACGTCGACCTCAACCCGCTCATCGACCCGTTATTCGCACGGAGGCTGCGGGCCAAGTGCGCCAAGGACGTGCCCCAGGGCACCGTCAACCAGACCCTCGACGTGCGCACGCCCGACGAGTTCGACAACAAGTACTACTTCGACCTCATCGTGAGGCAGGGCCTGTTCAAGTCGGACCAGGGCCTCATCGACCACCCCGAGACGAGGCTCTTGGCTTCACGGTTTGCGCTCATCCAATCCGCCTTCTTCCGGCAGTTCGCCAAGTCCATGGTGAAGATGAGCAACATGGACTTGCTCACTGGCACCCAGGGTGAGATCCGGCAGAACTGCGCCGTCCCCAATAGGCGCGTCGAGGGCATCGAGACCGCCAACGACGAGGGCCACACGGCCGCCATGTGAGAGATCAGTTAGTTATCGATGCTAGCTCACGCGTGTGTGTGCTTCCATGTGTGTGTAGCACTGGAGATGGTGTCCTTGTGCTAGTCGTTTTCTGCAGTTGTCGTACGTGTTGTAATAAAATGAGTAAGTGGTCAGCAGAGCAAGAGTAGGAGTATATGCTTCCTACCGTAAGAGGTTCCATTTGGTTAGCGGTGTATGATCACCATCAGTACATCACACTGCCTCCATTCTTCGTCTTGGAGCTAGCACATTTAGTTTTGTTAAGTTAAATGTTTGGCCTATAATTACTCTATCATTATGCAATTTATGCGACATGATATTGATGTCTTAGATTCATATTGAAGAGTAATTACATATAAATATAGTTGTTTTCCCCGCAAAGAAACATAGTAATAGTAATAGCAATAGCTTCCTTTTTGTGAAGAACATAGTAATTGTTTTCACGCAAAAAAATTCCATAGTAATTGTTGGTCAAACCTGTACGTGGTGATGAAGTGCAGCATAACCAGATGAGCTCGGAGAACTGCTACCTTGTCCGTGCCAGTGATGCCGGATGATGGTCAGCACAACATAAGCCTAGAGATGCTACCAAAACTTGCTATTTCAAGCATAAGCAACAACGCAATACATACATGGTCAGAAAGCATACTGCTGCGGATGAAAGGTAAAATCCCATCATCTCTCACTCAACTACTTAGCTACCAACCTAGAGCAAAAATCCATCGATCGCTACATAATCTGAAGCTGGGAGAAGGACAGACGGATGGCAATTTCTTCATGTAGTATAGTATATGCATTGTTTTAAGTAGCATGTTATAGTGTTGCGCTAAGAGACTTTGGTCCTACACGGCAAGTAAAATTTTATAGCGTGTTGGCGCTATAGCATTTAGAGAAGTCCGTCGCTAAGAGGCATAGCTGCTATTTAAAACAATTTAGCATGTTTCACCAACTAATTAACCACCTATTGCTTCGCTAGCTAGCCACCTTTACTTAGTCACTGATCAGGTACTGAACTGTTAGGGTGTCATCCAATTTTTTTTTCCAGATTCGTCAAGCATGTATATCCAACTTGGATGGCACAACTTGTAGTAAACTATGTCCGACCATATTAACATGTACCCCATGGAACCGAATCAATCGAGCAATGTACTCAATTTATATATGTCTTCGTACCTAACCAGCTGCTATGCACTTTTTTTTGCTATTCTCTACGACTTGTCTTGTGGATCAGATCGAGCTAGCTAGCCAGCTTGGAGTTATCCAACCACTTACAAAATAGTTAGGATTTAATTAGTGGGTAGCTTGAGCAGGCCACACGACCTTCCGTCGTAGCTAGGAACAAAATTAAGCTCAACGACAGTAGTCCTGGCTGAAGACAAATAACCAATTTTTTCAGCAAACATTGATTCTTTACTGTTCTTCCAGCAGCCGTGTAAAAATGGTTTACCCTTGGCTTATGGCTACCCTGTTTCAGAACCGCATGTAGTAGAAGTATCTGATGAGTTTGTAACAGGAGCATGGCTGGCTTTTTTTTCTCGAAAAAATATTCGTTTCCCAAATGGATGTAGAGGTCATCTCAATCTGGGAGCGTAAATCGTCCGAGAATTAGCCTTGCATCACTGTCTTTGGTTTGTTTACCATGACTAATTAGAGCCTTATTTTACCACTCAATTAAACCGCCAGTATGATTAGTGGAGAGGAGAGAAAGAAACAAGCTATTTTTTCAGTCCTTGACTGTTGAGAATCAGAAACTGCTGAGATGGGGGGCAGCAGAAGAAAAAACAGAGTGAAGGAAAAATCGGCTCAACTTTGAGGAGCGCTATCAAAAATAAATCGGCTCAACTTTGAAAAAAGGTATTCGTGACCCGTTTCTCTTTCAAGAGCTCCTCGACTGTTATTTCAACATAAAAAATTGCACCCTCCTAGTACAGTCAAACATCTCGGTGCCAAAAAATTACAAGGATTTCTTATTTTTTTCACGAATACGCAAAAGCTTTGCGTATCGTTGCATTGATAGATAGGGTGACAATACATGAAAGTATTACAAGATGTGGAGGCGGCTAAATAGCTCGTACACAGGGATGTCAAGCATCGGTAGCCGTGGCACACGGGGCAACGAGGTGTGCCGCCCAAGAGGACCTAGCCTACATCTCGGGCAGGATTAGGGCCAAGCCCTTAGCACTGGCGCGCGCCCGAGTCGCGCCTCCTCCTGGATCATGAGCACTGCACGTCCGACGGCGGGCTGGTCGTCGTCGAAGAGGCAGCCGTTGCGATGTTTCCATAGGTGCCAAGCGGTGAGGATGACGATGGAGGCAAGGCCGCGGCGGAGACTTGCCGTGGTGCTGGAGATGGCCGTGGAGAGCCAAGTGATGAACTCATCATCGTGGACGGGGACCGTCGCGGTGCATCGGCACCAAGAAAGCACCTCATGACAGACTTGGCGGGAAAAGGAGCAGCCTGCCAGGAGATGTTGCATAGACTCTGGTTCCTGGTCACATAGGAGGCAGCGTGGCTCGTGGGGAAGGCTGTGTCGCGCCAGGCGGTCGGCGGTCTAGCACCTGCCCAACAGAGCTAGCCAGATGAAGAACTTGATGCGGAGCGGCGCCCAGGATCTCCATGTGATACGCCAGTGCGGGTTGGTGATGGATCCGGCGAAAAGAGCTTGATAGCAGGAGCTAGCGGAGCAGGTCCCCGAGGTAGTCCAACTCCAGGACGGCCGGTCCGGCTCGTCGGTGAGGGTCATGTGCCGTAGACGCCGCCAGAGCGAGATGTATTTTACGGTCATGGCCACGCCCATGGAGCCTTGGATGTCGGTGATCCACGCCCGGTTGAGGATACCATCGTGCACCGAGTGAGTCTTGCGCCGACGTTTAGGTACCTTGCACTAGACCAGGGGCGCGATCTCGGAGATGCTTTACACGTCCAGCTAGTGATCCTCCCAGAACATACACGACTTGCCATTGCCGACATACCAAGAGGTTGAGAGCCTAAAGATGGCTTGAACCTCCGGGCAGCGAGGGATGTGGAGGTGCTGCCATGGGCGCGAGGTGTCCGTTTGTTGTAGCCACATCCACTAGGCGCGCAGTGAGATGCCGGTGCGCTGGAGATCCGGGATGCCGAGTCCGCCGAGGGAGATCGACCTACACACCTTGCGCCAGTTGACCTTGCATTGGCCACCGCTCGCATCTTTGTGGCCGTACCACAGGAAGTTGCGGATCAGGCGGTTGATGCGCTTTAGGATCGGCCGGTTGTGGGCATGGTTGACAACACATGGTGGCAAAGAGCCAGCCGGTCGCCCCTTGACATCAGAGATGCCCACCACGGCGAGAGCCTGCGTTCCAGCTTGTCGATGATGGGCTGTAGATCATTGGAGTTGACCTTGTGGATTGACAATGGTAGGCCGAGGTAGGTGGTGGGGAAGTCTTGGAGCAGGCAGGCGAGGTTCGCGGTGATCAAACGAGCGCGGGTTGAGGGCATCTAGGTCAATGGATGATGTACGCTCGACACCAGTGCCTAGGATCGTCGTGAAGTGGTCGAACGCAGCCTCAGCGATTGCCACCTGCCCATGCAGGGAGGTGTCACCAACGTGAAGCTAGAATATGTGGTTCTTGCGGGCGCGCTGGGCGGCATGGAGGCGGAAGAAGGTGGAACCTGTGTCGCCGGCCTTGAGGAAGTTGAGGCGCGTGCGTTGTCGGGCTAGGGACCGCTCCAGGGATGCCAATGTTGGGGAACGCAGTAATTTCAAAAAAAATTCTACGCACACGCAAGATCATGGTGATGCATAGCAACGAGAGGGAAGAGTGTTGTCCACGTACCCTCGTAGACCGTAAGCGGAAGCATTATAACAACGCGGTTGATGTAGTCGTATGTCTTCATGATCAACCGATCCTAGCACCGAAGGTACGGCACCTCCGTGATCTGCACACGTTCGGCTGGGTGACATCCCACGAACTCATGATCCAGTAGAGTGTCGAGGGAGAGCTTCGTCAGCATGACGGCATGATGACAATGATGATGATGCTACCGGAACAGGGCTTCACCTAAGCACCGCTACGATATGATCGAGGTGGATTATGGTGGAGGGGGGCACCGCACACGGCTAAGAGATCAATGATCAACTTGTGTGTTCTAGGGTGCCCCCCGCCCCCGTATATAAAGGAGCAAGGAGGGAGGCCGGCCGGCCTAGGGGCGCACCAAGGAGAGGGGGAGTCCTCCTCCTAGTAGGAGTAGGACTCCCCTTTTCCTAGTCCAACTAGGAAGCGGGAAGGGGAAAGGAAGGAGAGGAGAGAGGGAGGAAAGAGGGGGCGCCGCCCCCCTCCTTGTCCAATTTGGACTCCCAAGGGGGGGGGCAGCCCTAGGCCCCCTCCTCTCTCTCACAAGGCCCATGTAGGCCCATTAGTTCCCCTGGGGGTTTCGATAACCCCCCGGCACTCCGATAAATATCCAGTGACCCCCGGAACTCATCCGGTATCCGAATATAGTCGTCCAATATATCAATCTTTATTTCTCAGCCATTTAGAGACTCCTCGTCATGTCCGTGATCACATCCGAGACTCCGAACTATCTTCGGTACAGGAAAACACATAAACTCATAATATCGATCGTCACCGAATGTTAAGCGTGAGGACCCTACGGGTTCGAGAACTATGTAGACATGACCGAGACACGTCTCCGGTCAATAACCAATAGCGGAACATGGATGCTCATATTGGTTCCTACATATTCTATGAAGATCTTTATCGGTCAAACCGCATAACGATATACGTTGTTCCCTTTGTCATCGGTATGTTACTTGCCCGAGGTTTGATCGTCGGTATCTTAATACCTAGTTCAATCTCGTTACCGGCAAGTCCCTTTACTCGTTCCCTAATGCTACATCCCGTAACTAACTCATTAGCTACATTTCTTGCAAGGCTTATAGTGATGTACATTATCGAGAGGGCCCAGATATACCTCTCCGACAATCGGAGTGACAAGTCCTAATCTCGATCTATGCCAACTCAACAAACACCATCGGAGACACTTGTAGAGCACCTTTATAATCACCCAGTTACGTTGTGACGTTTGGTAGCACACAAAGTGTTCCTCCGGTATTCGGGAG
This sequence comes from Triticum aestivum, assembly GCF_018294505.1. Lineage (NCBI taxonomy): Eukaryota > Viridiplantae > Streptophyta > Magnoliopsida > Poales > Poaceae > Triticum > Triticum aestivum. The sequence continues at coordinate 778,062,820 of NC_057797.1, read as the reverse complement.
TTGCATGATCTCATAGTCATATGAACATGTATAAGTTATGGAGAAAGCAATAGCAACAAACTAAACGATCATCGTGCTAAGCTAACGGATGGGTCAAGTCAATCACATATTCTTTAATGATATGATCCCGCTAATCAAATGACAACTCATGTCTATGGTTAGGAAACATAACCATCATTGATTCGACGAGCTAGTCAAGTAGAGGCAAACTAGTGACACTACGTTTGTCTATGTATTCACACATGTACTAAGTGTCCGGTTAATACAATTCTAGCATGAATAATAAACATTTATCATGATATAAGGAAATATAAATAACGACTTTATTATTGCCTCTAGGGCATATTTCCTTCAGTCTCCCACTTGCACTAGAGTCAATAATCTAGATTACATTGTAATGATTCTAACACCTGTGAGGAGTAAGATACAGAGGACTACAAAGTCCTTTGGTGACGATTTCATTGTGTACCTCGTGGATGACACACCCAGAACTATTTCAGAAGCATGTGCATCTTCTGATGCTGACCACTGGAAGGAAGCTGTACGTAGCGAGATGGATTCCATCTTAGCTAACAGAACCTGGGAGATCACTGATCGTCCTTATGGGTGCAAACATGTAGGATGTAAGTGGGTGTTCAAGAAGAAGCTTAGACCTGATGGTACGATTGAAAAGTACAAGGCACGGCTTGTGGCTAAGGTTTATACCCAGAAAGAAGGTGAAGACTTCTTTGATACTTACTCACCTGTGGCTAGACTGGCCACAATTCGGGTGCTAGTATCATTGGCTGCCTCACATGGTCTTCTCGTTCATCAAATGGACGTTAAGACAGCTTTCCTCAATGGAGAGTTGAAGGAGGAAATTTACATGGATCAGTCAGATTGTTTTGTAGTAACTAGTCAGGAAGGAAAGGTGTGCAAGTTATTAAAGTCTTTATATGGCCTTAAACAAGCTCCTAAGGAGTGGCATGAGAATTTCGAAAAAACATTAACTGATGTCGGCTTTGTAGTAAACGATAGTGATAAGTGTGTGTACTATCGCCATGGTGAGGGCGAAGGATTTATTCTTTATCTGTATGTCGACGACATATTGATTTTTGGAACCAAACTTGATTTAATCAAGGAGGTTAAGGATTTCTTATCTCGCTGTTTTGAGATGAAGGATCTAGGAGTAGCTGATGTTATCTTAAACATCAAGCTGTTGAGAGATGAGAATGGTGGAATCACACTGCTTCAGTCTCACTATGTGGAAAAGGTCTTGAGTCGTTTTGGGTATAGCGACTGCACGCCTTCTCCAACTCCATATGATGCTAGTGTGTTGCTTCGAAAGAATCGACGGATTGCTAGAGATCAACTAAGGTATTCTCAGATTATTGGCTCGCTTATGTATTTGGCGAGTGCCACGAGCCCTGACATTTCGTTTGCTGTGAGCAAGCTGAGTCGGTTTGTGTCAAAACCGGAAGATGATCCTTGGCATGCGCTTGAGAGAGTTATGCACTATTTGAGAGACACTGCAAGCTATGAGATTCACTACACCGCGTATCCAAGAGTACTAGAGGGTTATAGTGACTCAAACTGGATATCCGATGCTGTTGAGATTAAGGCCACAAGTGGTTATGTTTTTACACTTGGTGGTGGCGCTGTTTCCTGGAAGGCTTGCAAGCAGACCATCTTAACGAGGTCAACTATGGAAGCAGAACTCACAGCATTAGACACTGCCACTGTTGAAGCAGAGTGGCTTCGTGAGCTCTTGATAGACTTGTCTATGGTTGAAAAACCAATACGCCTTATCCTGATGAACTATGATAATCAAACTGTGATCGTCAAGATAAACAGTTCTAAGGACAATATGAAGTCCTCAAGGCATGTGAAGAGGAGACTAAAATCTGTCAGAAAATTGAGGAACTCCGGAGTTATTACGTTGGATTATATCCAAACGTCGAAAAACTTTACAGATCCCTTCACAAAGGGTCTATCACGTAACGTGATAGATAATGCATCGATGGAGATGGACTTGAAACCCGCCGCATGAGTTGTCCATAGTGGTAACCCACTCTATGTGATCGGAGATCCCGTGAAGTAGAAGTGAGAGACAAGCTGTTGGTCAGCTGAGAGGAGAGTATCCCTATTTTAATTATCCCACTCCCTGAAGATGCAATACTCTCCTGATCTGCATGGCAGGTTGATATTTATCTTAATGTGTTCCAAGTGGCTTATTTTAGTAAGCACAGATGTTGTCCTGCAGAGCATCTCTGAGAAACACACCTATATGAATTTGACTATTAACATCGCAGTCTGTGAAAATTGGGTGTTCTCTAATAAATTCATGAAAGGCCCTGGAGTATGACGTATACGCTCCACCCGCAGGGAAGCCATGCGGCAGCCCAGTATCGGTCAAGAATTTGTGTGTAACTAGTCTCACAGAAAACTTGTAGTTCAAGGCATAGTCTGCTATTCAAGTTGTCATCTAGTGTAGTATAAATCTTTAAGTGAAAGTTCAACTTTACAGTCTGCGCTAAGCACCGGTATATAAAACAATATTTTGAAACCAAATGGTGAGATGTGCCAATGAGACTTTGTGTAGGATTGTTGGAGTTTGCTAGTGGGCCTTTGGCCCAAAGCCCAACTAAAATTCTGAAATTCTCTTGGCCCATTCATGCATACATGTGAGTGGAGTGAGTGAGACTAAAGTTTAGTCCCACCCTGAAAGTTGAGAGAGAGTTGCACCTTTTTATAAGGTGAGTTCTTCTACCACTTGTATGAGCATGAGAAGAGGAGACCTACACGCGGGCTCCTCCCCCTCGCTCGCCGCGCCGCGAGATTAAGCTGAGCCGAGGACAGAGCTATGCCCTTTGTCTATATTTTTGCTGCTCGGAAAAAATTAATGAGTCATTAATTAATAATTACTGAACTGTTTCCGATTCTTTTGGATCGTGACGACTCGGACGTGGGGTTTACTCCCACGACCTACCCGACCCGCACTATATAGTCAGGCAGACGTCTACCCTAGCCGCCGCCGCTTCGTATGGTTTCTCACCACCGTTCCAGATCATTGTGCCGCCGAGCATGTCTTCTCCATCCCTCCTTTCGGCGTGCACCGGGAGAAGGGACAGTAGGCCTCCAGAACTCCGCCTCTCGTGATCCTGTACGTGAAATGGGCGATCAGGTTTTTGGGGAGCACACTCGCGTGACTGCTGGCAGCGACGACTTCGCGAACGACGACTTCTTCCCTGACCTCGGCAAACCCATCCTCGACGGCATGGGCAACAACGTCAACGCCGGTGGTGCTGCTCCTGCTGCACCGTATGTGATTCTATCCTTCCCGTTCGAGATCGTGGTAGAATTCATGTTTCTAGTATGTGCCCTAGATGTGGTCTGTTTATCTACTATGCTAGTTCGCATGATTAATTTAGTCTCTGCTATTGCTGTTATATTTTTTTTTGTTCATTCGAATTAAATCTCGTAGTAATTTGTTCATATTTCCAACAGGTAGAGCTAGGCAACTACTAACATGTCGTTGACTCAGCGTTGGCTGCACTATGCAAGGCAGGTGAAACGCATGGATAGTACGTACATATTATATTAGTGGAAACATGGAGGAAAAGATATGGAGTGGCTAGCTCGATCGCATGCAGCACACGTGGATCCGTGATCTCTGCGATTTGTTCTTGAATTATCTATTGTTATATAAGTACAGCATATCTCTGCGACTTGTCGCGGATCAGATCGAGCTAGCTGCTATTGCACCGAGAGATCTGACCGACACCTACTGATCATAAATAGCTAGCAAGGAGCTAGCTTGCTTGAGGAAGCCACACGACCGCTGTAGGTGCAAGAGTCAGAAATGAAGTCCTCCAGAGCAGCAGCGACCATCGTCGTCCGGGCCTTGGCCTTCGCCGTCCATTCCTCACCGGCCGCCGCATTGTGAGGGCATCTCCAGCCGTTGGCCTTCCCAGGACGTATAAAAATCGCCTTTTGGGGGCAAGCCGGCGATACACTCGGTGTTGGGGGCGATTTTACGCCCAGTCGTTGCCCCCAGCTCGCCCTCAAGCGCCGAAATTGCCCACTTTGCAGCCCAATTTCGACGAATAAACGGTTCATATGGACGAGAATAGGCTCATATTCGGCGTGGTTTCGCCGTGTCTTGGTGTTCAATTATCAACACAATTATCTCTTATCACATATTTTATCACAGAAAAATCAAATATTTCAACAAAATAGTACAACAACAAATAGTTCAATACAAATTATATAGTTCAACAAATAAAAACTCGTATTTTATCACACGGCGTCCCCCTTGAGCCTCCATAGGTGCTCAATCAGATCTTTCTGCAGTTGATGATGCACCTGTGGGTCTCGGATCTCCTGACGCATACTGAGATAGGCAGTCCAAGTTGCCGGTAGCTGGTGATCAACTTCGGCTAGAGGACCCTGCCTGTAGTATGATTCAGTGTCAAACACTGAGTCTTCTTGCTCGCTCTCGATGATCATGTTGTGCAAGATGACACAACAAGTCATGATCTCCCAGATTTGATCTTTCGACCAGGTCTAAGCGGGGTACCGAACAACAGCGAATCGAGATTGGAGCACACCAAATGCCCGCTCGACATCCTTCCGGCAAACCTCCTGAACTTTCGCAAACCAGGCGTTCTTGCCTCCTGGCACAGGGTTTGAGATCGTCTTCACAAATGTCGACCATCTCGGATAGATGCCATCTGCTAGGTAGTACCCCTTGTTGTATTGGTGCCCGTTGATCTCAAAATTCACCGGAGGAGAATGGCCCTCAACGAGCTTGGCAAAAACAGGAGAGTACTGCAGCACGTTGATGTCATTGTGAGTTCCTGGCATACCAAAGAAGGAGTGCCAAATTCAGAGGTCCTGTGTGGCTACCGCCTCAAGCACCACACTGCAACCGCCTTTGGCGCCTTTGTACATCCCCTGCAAACCAAATGGGCAGTTCTTCCATTTCCAATGCATGTAGTCGATGCTTCCAAGCATCCCAGGAAATCCCCTTGCTGCATTCTAGGCTAGGATCCGAGCAGTGTCTTCCGCGTTGGGTGTTCTCAAGTATTGTGGCCCAAACACTGCCACCACTGCCCGACAGAACTTGTAGAAACACTCTATGCTGGTGGACTCGGCCATGCGCCCATAGTCGTCGAGTGAATCACTGGGAGCTCCATATGCAAGCATCCTCATCGCTGTCGTGCACTTCTGGATGGAGGTGAATCCAAGAGCGCCAGTGCAATCCATCTTGCACTTGAAGTAGTTGTCGAACTCCCGGATGGAATTCACAATCCTGAGGAAGAGCTTTCGGCTCATCCGATAACGGCGCCGAAATGTTCTCTCGCCATGAAGTGGAGTATCAGCGAAGTAGTCGGAGTAGAGCATGCAGTAGCCTTGCAGACGATGCCGGTTCTTTGCTTTAACCCGCCCCGGCGCCGAGCCACCTCGCCGCGGCTTTTCATTGCTCGCCAGCAGCTGGGCGAGGGCGGCGAGCACCATCAGATGCTCTTCTTCCTGGACGTCGGCCGTGGCTTCCTCCTCCAGCAGCGCGGCGAGCTCTTCCTCCTCATCCGAGTCCATCGCCGAGACAGGCAAAATGCCGAACACCTTGCGCTCGGTGGGCGTGTACCCGCCGTTAAACCGCGCCTCCGCGGCCGGAAACGGCGGCCGGAAACGCCCAGCTGCTGTGGGAGGGGCTGCCGCGGCGAAGCGCTGCTATTTTCCGGCGGGGAATGGCTATCTAGCGGAATAGGGCGGCGGCCGTCGCCAGGATATAGCTAGTGGTGGCCGAGGGCGCGGGGGGTGCGAGGCGAGTCGGGGGAAGAAAACCTTGACTTTTCCCCTGTCGCTGTGGGCCAGGCGTGCTTTTCCCTAGCGCCGGAGCCCCCAACGGCTCCCAGCGCGCCGGGTTCGGCCTGTGACCTCCGGGCGGAAAAAAGGTCCGAACCGGCGATTTTCGACGTCCCGGGGGCGCGACTGGGCCGTTTTTTCGGCACCGGCGCCGAAAAAGTGGCCTGGGGAGGCCTGTTGGGGGCGCGGCTGGAGATGCCCTGAGGTCCCATGTAGCCAAGGCTTTCCGCCGCGACCCCGGCGTCGCACCGGCCCTCATCCGCAACTTCTTCCACGACTGCTTCCCACAGGTATGTATGTACTGCTTTGCCGGATTTCATTCATTAAGAAGAATGCAAAGATGAAATGTACTACGTAGGTATTTGGTGTTTTACTGTTGCAGGGCTGCCACGCGTCGGTGCTCCTTACAGGGAACAACAGTGAGCAGGCGTTGGGGCCCAACCTGACGCTCCGGCAGATGGCCCTCGAGCTCATCGAGGACATCCACGCCGGCGTCGAAGGCACCTGCCCCCGGACTGTCTCCTGTGCCGATGTCACCGTCCTGGCCACCCGTGACGCCCTCCTGCAGGTATATATATACTTGCCTGCCACAAACACACGGACATGAAAGATGAAACCAACTCGTCATCGCTTGATCGAGTGGTTCTCAGCGTGGAGACTTACATTATCAACCCTCCAACTCTTCTTGTCTAGATCGATTTGTTCATATCGTGGACTTGGAAAGATAGGTATTCTCAGTCATACTCCCTCTGTTATGAAATAAGTGTTTTAAGTTTAATATAACTTTTTAATACAAAATTGAGACACTTATTTTGAAACGGAGGAAGTATGAGAAGCAGCAAAACCAGTTACATAACTACTAACTCTTTTCTTTTTTTGAGCAAAGTCAAGTCTTTATTGCTCAAACTATATATGGTTACATAACTAACTACCATGTACGAATACGCGTTGGATCTTGGATCCAGGCTGGAGGGCCCTACATCGACTTTCCCTTGGGCCGTCGCGACGGGCTTACCCCGGCGTCGCCGGACCTCGTCTTGGCTCTACCAGCGCCATCCTTCGACGTGCCCACCCTCATCAGCTCCTTCGGCAACCGGAGCCTTGGCGTGGCCGACCTGGTGGCGCTCTCCGGCGCGCACGCCTTTGGTGTCGCCCATTGCCCCTCATTCTCCGACCGCTTCACGCCGATCATCGACGCCAACCCGGCCATCGGCCCCAAGTTCGCCAAGATGTTGCAGGCCAAGTGCGCCAAGGACGTCCCGGAGGGCACCGTCACCCAAGCACTCGACGGGCTCACGCCAAAGGTGTTTGACAACTTGTACTACACCGACCTCATCACCAGGCGTGGGCTGCTCAAGTCCGACCAGGGCCTCATCGACCACTCAGACACGAAAGGCATGGCCGCACAGTTCGCACTCAACCAGCTCGTCTTTTTCAATCAGTTTGCCAACTCCATGGTGAAGATGAGCAATATGGACGTGCTCACCGGCAGCCAGGGCGAGATACGGCTGAACTGCGCCGTACCCAACGCACGTGCCGAGGGCATCCAGACCGCTGGCAACGAGGGCCATGCTTCCAACATGTAAGAGGTCGATTAATAAGTTGCCAATGGTAGCTCAAGTGTGTGTGCGCGGCGCGCGCTTCCTTGTGTGTCTAGCAATGGGTGTGTGGTGTCATGGTGCCAGTGGATTTGGGCGCTTGTGGTGTTGTAATAAAACGAGCGAGTGTCCTTCGCTTTGCTTTTAGAAACACAATGTGCACCTGCCGGCGAAGTTTAGGAGTTTTTTTACAGTAATGTATTAATATCACAGAGATATCAATTACACCCGACCTCTGCATCTATAAGATGTCACAAAGACATCTAGGATACACACATCCAACGGAAAAAAGGCCGAGGAGTTAAGTCCAGTTGAGCAGATTGCACCAACAGAAACCGAACCACCTAGGCCCTGTTTGGTTCGGCTGTGGATTTCTAAAAGCAGCTGTGAAAAATCTATTATGGAAAATCTGATGTGAAAAAGATATAGGTCATTTGGCAAACCAGCTGATACAGCTTTTTCATATTTTGGCCCGCAACGGAATCATATTTTGAAAAACACGTCATGGGCTGCTTCCGCTTTTGGTTCAGATTTTGGCAGCGGATTTCTAGAATCGGATTCTGCTGGGTTCGCCCTTTAGTTCAGATTCTGCTGCGCGGCAGTAAAATCCATCGATAAAAGTTGAACCAAACAGAGCCTAGAAGAAGCTAGACCCAGCTCGCTATTAGGCATATTAGGCATCTCTAGCCGATCCCCTAAAAATGGCGGTTCACTCTTCTAACTCGCATCTGGCTGAAGTCTAAAAATCGTTAGGTGCGCAAAACTTTTACTCCTTAGCTCGTAGACGCCTAAAAACACTTGGCCTCCACCCGTCCGAGTAAAAGTTGAGGCAACTTTTCGACCCCCCATCCCCACTGATTCATCGCCAACGCACCTACCAGCAACTATCCACCACCTCCATTGTTACATCATCGCCTCATTTGGCCCTTGACACCCTTCTGCGCGAGTCCGAGCCGGCCGCCGGCCGTCGCCGTCGTCTGAGTCGAGCTGAAACGCTGCCACCTACGCATCGATTGATTTGACTGAAACCGCCTCGGATCTTCTTCCTCATTAATTGGCTGCTGCTACTTGTGAACTGCGTTGGGGTTTTCCTCGAAGAGGAAGGGAGAAGCAATATAATAGCGGATAGTATTTCCCACAGTAGAGAACTAAGCTTATCGAACCAATAGGAGATCCACACAAATGACCTTTAGCAGTGCCGACACACACAAGAGCAAATATTTGCACCCAACGCGGGCAAGAGTGTTATCAATTTCCTTGTACTCGTTAATTGCAATCATCAAATCTGATAGTAGGAGATATATAAATCGCAAAGTAAAATAAAATTCAATAAATTGCAGCAGGGTTTTTAGGGTTTTAGTAATATGATTAAAATAGATCCGGGGGCCATAGTTTTCACTAGAGACAATTGTCTTATAAACATAGCATATGGTGGATACACAAATTACTATTGGGCAATTGATAGAAAAGCATATAGTTATGACGTTATTCATGGCATGATTAGTACATAGTCATGACGTCCGTGACAAGTAGACCATTGAACTAACTAACGCCTACTACTAGTACTCCACTTCGACAACGCTTCTATGCTGGCCTCTCTACGTATTAAGTTCATGACAAACAGAGTTTGAGCCGGTCGCCAGCTGTCCCCATCGCCTGAGTCGAGCTGAAACGCTGCCACCTACGCATCGATCGATTTGACTGAAGCCGCCTCAGATCTTCTTCCTCGTTGGCTACTGCTACTTGTGAACTGCGTTGGAGTTTTCCCCGAAGAGGAAGGGAGAAGCAATATAGTAAGAAATTCCTCAGTAGAGAACTAAGGTTGTCGAGCTAATAGGAGATCCACGCAAACGACCTTTAGCAGTACCCATACACACAAGAGAAAATACTTGCACCCAACGCAGGCAAGAGTGTTATCAATCTTCTTGTACTCGTTAATGTTGGGAATCGATGCATGGAAAACAAAAAAATTCTACACACAGTGACCTATCCATGGAGATGCATAGCAACGAGGGGGAGAGTGTGTCTGCGTACCCTCGTAGACCATAAGAGGAAGCGTTAAACAACGTGGTTGATGTAGTCGAACTTCTTCATGCTACAATCGATCAAGTACCGAACGCATGGCACCTCCGCATTCTGCACACGTTCAACTCGATGACGTCCTCCGCCTTCTTGATCCAGTAAGAAGGCGAGGTAGTAGTAGTTGAGTTCCGACAGCACGACGGCGTGGTGACGGTGATGGTGAAGTGATCTCCGCAGGGCTTCATCTAAGCACTACGAAAATATGACCGGGGGTATAAACAGTGAAGGGGGCGCCGCACACGGCTAGGCAATTGTCTGTTATGTGCTACGCGCCCCCTCCCACATATATATAGGTGGGAGGGAGGGACGAGCAGCCAAAGGAGGCGCCCAAGTAGGAGGAATCCTACTTGGGGTCCCTTCCAAGCCGTGCCCCCCTTTCCTTATTTGGAGTGCAGGGAAAGGCAGGGAGGGTGCCCCCCCTTTCCTTTCTTCCATGAGAGGGAAAGGCAGGAGGGGCTAGCCCTCCACCTTTTCCTTCCCTAGGGCTGGCCAAACAAGGGAGGGGGCGCACCAGCCCCTTGTGGGATGGACTATCCCCTCCTTTGGCCCATAAGGCCCATATCTTGTCGGGGGGTGCCCGGAACCTCTTTCGGTGACCCGATTCCTTTCTGGTACGTCCTGAAACACTTTCGGTGTCCAAATACCATCGTCCTATATCAATCTTTACCTCTCAACCATTTCGAGACTACTCGTCATGTTTGTGATCTCATCCGGGACTCCGAACAACATTCGGCCACCAAATCATATAACTCATATAACACTATATCGTCAACGAATGTTAAGCGTGCGGACCCTACGGGTTCGAGAACTATGTAGACATGACCGAGACACCTCTCCGGTCAATAACCAATAGCAGAACCTGGATGCCCATATTGGCTCCAACATATTCTACGAAAATCTTTATCGGTCGAACTATTATGACAACATACGTAATTCCCTTTGTCTATCGGTATGTTACTTGCCCAAGATTCGATCGTCGGTATCTTCATACCTAGTTCAATCTCGTTACCGGCAAGTCTATTTACTCATTCCGTAATACATCTCCTCATGACTAACTCCTTAGTCATTTGCTTGCAAGCTTATGATGTGTATTACCGAGAGGGCCTAGAGCTACCTCTTTGATAGTCGAAGTGACAAGTCCTAATCTCGATCTATGCCACCTCAACAAACACCTTCCGAGATAAATTTAGAGCATCATTATAATTGCTACGTCTTGAGCTTGCGTTGGTTTTCCCCGAAGAGGAAGGGATGATGCAGCAGAGTAGCGTAAGTATTTCCCTCAGTTTTTGAGAACCAAGGTATCAATCCAGTAGGAGCCCACGCTCAAGTCCCTCGTACCTGCACAAAGCGATAGCTACTCGCAACCGACGCGATTAGGGGTTGTCAAGCCCTTCACGGTCACTTACGAGAGTGAGATCTGATAGATAGAATATTTTTGTTATTTTTGATATAAAGATGCAAAGTAAAAAGTAAAAAAGCAAAGTAAATAGCAAAACAATATAAAAGTGATAGAGATTGATATGATGAGAATAGACCCGGGGGCCATAGGTTTCACTAGTGGCTTCTCTCAAGAGCATAAGTATTCTACGGTGGGTGAACAAATTACTATTGAGCAATTGATAGAATTGTGCATAATTATGAGAATATCAAGGCATGATCATGTATATAGGCATTACGTCTGTGACAAGTAGATCGAAACGATTCTGCATCTACTACTATTACTCCACTCATCGACCGCTATCCATCATGCATCTAGAGTATTAAGTTAAAAACAGAGTAACGCCTTAAGCAAGATGACATGATGTAGAGAGATAAATTCATCCAATATGAAATAAACCCCATCTTGTTATCCTTGATGGCAATGATACAATACGTGCCTTGCTGCCCCTTCTGTCACTGGGTAAGGACACCGCAAGATCGAACCCAAAGCTAAGCACTTCTCCCATGGCAAGAACTACCAATCTAGTTGGCCAAACCAAACGGATAATTCGAAGAGACTTGCAAAGATAACCAATCATGCATAAAAAAATTCAGAGAAGATTCAAATATTATTCATAGATAGACTTGATCATAAACCCACAATTCATCGGTCTCAACAAACACACCGCAAAAAGAAGATTACATCGAATAGATCTCCACAAGAGAGGGGGAGAACTTTGTATTGAGATTCAAAGAGAGAGAGAAAAAGCCATCTAGCTACTAACTATGGACCCGAAGGTCTGAGGTAAACTACTCACACTTCATTGGAGGGGCTAGGATGATGTAGAAGCCCTCCGTGATGACGGCCCTCTTCCGGCGGAGCTCCGGAACAGGCCCCAAGATGGGATCTCGTGGGATACAGAAAGTTGCGGTGGTGGAATTAGGGTTTTGGCCCCTGTTCTGGTCGTTTGGGGGTACGTGTGTATATATAGGAGGAAGGAGTACGTCGGTGGAGCACCGAGGGGCCCACGAGGCAGGGGGCGCGCCCTAGGAGGGGCCCCACCCTCGTGACCACCTCTTTGATCCCTTGCAGTAGGGTCCAAGTCTCCTGGATTGTAACGCCCCGAGACCGATGTGCTAGGTGTCCTCCAGTTATTCGCTGTTGTTTCCTTGTCTTTGCTTGCGTGTCATGCATTTCTTATCATGTCATCATGTGCATTGCATCATCATGTTTAAAACTTGCATTCGTCCGGGTTCTCCTCGTTCCTTCCGTTGTCCATTCTGAGCCCAGACACACTTGCACGTGCCCGAGGCATGTCCGAAATAGTATTTTATAAGTGGCCCGAAAATGTTCTCAGAGTGGGGTGAAAGTTGGCATGCGGTGTTGTTTTGTTGTTAGTAGGTCGCTTGCCAAGTTTCATCGCATTCGGAGCTCGTTTGATAGCCCAACCGTTAAATATAGCGGCAATAGTAGCCGGTTTAACGTCGGACATTTTCGGTCTCCGGAAACAGTCGTCGGGCCTCCCTCTCTTCTCTTCTCTCAGCTCGAGACCGTCTACACAGCTCACCACCTACCGCCAGGCCCAACCCAACCTCTCTCGTCAGCTCGCGGACCTCCCCTCGCACGCGTCTGAAAGTTGTCCCGAACCCGACCCGGAGTGTCGCCACCATTGGATCCAGATCATCCCCAAACGTCTACAAAACATCTCCGTTTTGTTTATTGGACTCCCTAGCTTATTTTTCCCGACCGTCCGATTACGAACGGAGGGATTCAGGCGACCCTACCAAAATCCACTCGGGATATATATTCGGATCAAACCCTAGTCCAATCCATCCATCCCCTCTCCGCCGCCAGCCGACCTACCTACCTTCTTCCTCGGGATCTCCTCCCGATCCAAAAATCCTTATCGTTTTCTCCACCCAACCACCTCCCGCAATTTTCGCGCCGGCCACCCAAGCAGCAGCAGCAGTCTGGAGCGCCGCCCTCCACCCCGCATCCAGCCGGCGCTCGATCCAGCTTGAGATCGAGGCCACATCCTCATCCCCGAGTTCTTCGAACCCCCTCCTGCTCTGCTTCGCCCCGCTCACCGAGCCCTGCCTCGTCGCCGATAACCAGTGCCGTCCACCTCGAGTTGCGGCCTCCTCTGCTTCTCCTCAAGCCCGCAGCACCAGCTTCCCCGCGCCACCGCGACCAGCAGCTCACCGGAGGCAGCAGGACTCCTCCCGAGCACCATGGACCTCTGTACCCTTGCCGGAGCAAGCTCGTTCCCAAGTCCTGCCAGCGCCGCTCGTTCCCTGCTTCAAATAACTGCATCGCGCCGTCCCTTTCCTCTGGACCGAGCAGAGCTCCGCCTTCGCTCGATCTGCTGCCTCACCACCACGCCGGCGAGCGCCACCGCCGGAGCTTCTCCGTCCACCGCCCGCACCTGCAAGGACCCCGTCGCCGGCGACCAATACCAGCGTCGAGGCCGTGCCCGAATTGTTTCTCCTTCTCTGCTATCTTCTTCTCTGAATGTCTCCTCCCTGTTTTTCTTCCACAGGGAACCGCTGCCGCACATGGCATCGCCTTCTTCTTCGAGCAGTGCCATCGCCGGGAACCAGCGCCCCGACCCTCGTACTGCCCGAATCCGCCACGCCTACTGGTCCCAGCCCGTGTAACGCGCCTCTGCTTCCATCCCCGTCGCCGCCGGCTGCATCGAGTAGCAGCAACGAGCAGGTCAGCTCGCGTTGACCAAGCGAGGCAAGCGCCAGGCCCAGCCTGCTTCTTTGCCGGCCCAGCGCACTCCTCCTCACCCAGCCAGCCTTCTTCCACTGAACCGGGCCAAAGCCCATGGGTGAGGCCTCCCCAGCGCCTCCTTTTTTTTATTGCAGTTTGGGCTAGACAGATTCGGCCCGAGACACGTTTTTTTTCGCTGAACGTTTTTTCTATTTAACCAGTGCACTGCATATTTACAGAACTGCCCCTATGTTAAACTGCTAATAACTTTTGAACCATGCATCCAAATAAAACATGTCATATATGTATCACGACTAGATTTTCATCTAGTTTAACAATATCCAACTTTCAATCATGTTTGACATGTTTAAAATGATGGTTGCTTTATTTTGCTCTTTTAGCATGTTAAAATACTTTAAATCATAACTATTTAACCGTAGCTCTGAATTAAATAAACTTTGTATGTAAATGGGGTAGAATTTTGCCTAGTTTATCATGGTGCACTTGCTTTGCATGTTTAACAACTATAAAATTTGGTTTAGGGCAGAACAGTACCAAACCTAATACATGCACATGAGGAGTTTCCAGAATTGTTGTTTGTTGCTTCCGGCCTCATTTAAACTTGACTAGATAGGTAGTTTTACTTTGCTTCACCCTCTTGCCATGTTTTACAACATTTAATATTGTTGGGTACATAGACGAGAGAGAGCTAAATAAGTCATGTGGTGTTTCGCAAATATGCAACGGAGTTTCATATTGAGCTCCACTTAATTTGTAGTATTGTTTGTTGCAGTTTGTCATGCCATGCCTCATTAAACCGGACATGCAACATACTTGATTGTGCATCATGCCATGTTGATGTGTTGGTTGTTTACTATGCCGTTTGCTCCTTTCCGGTGTTGCTCCTTCTGATTGGTTTCGATATCGTCGTGTGTGTGAGGAATCGTTCGACTACGTCTGTTTATCTTCTTCATGGACTCGTTATTCTTCCTTGCGGGATCTCAGGCAAGATGATCATACCCTCGAAATCACTACTATCTTTGCTTTGCTAGATGCTCGCTCTTTTGCTATGTCTATGCTGCGATACCTACCACTTGCTTATCATGCCTCCTACTTTGTTCAACCAAGCCTCTAACCCACCTTGATTGGCTATGTTACCGCTTCGCTCAGCCCCTCTTATAGCGTTGTTAGTTGCAGGTGAAGATTGAAGTTTGTTCCTCGTTGGAACATGGAGGTGTTGTTCCTTGTTGGAACATGTTTACTTGTTGGGATATCACTATATATCTTATTTAATTAATGCATCTATATACTTGGTAAAGGGTGGAAGGCTCGGCCTTATGCCTGGTGTTTTGTTCCACTCTTGCCGCCCTAGTTTCCGTCATATCAGTGTTATGTTCCCGGATTTTGCGTTCCTTACGTGGTTGGGTAATAATGGGAACCCCTTGACAGTTCGCCTTAAGTAAAGCTCCTCCAGCAATGCCCAACCTTGGTTTTACCATTTGCCTCACCACCACCTACTTTTCCCTTGGGAGTCGCTCTCTCGAGGGTCATCTTTATTTTAACCCCCCCGGGCCAGTGCTTGTCTAAGTGTTGGTCCGAAATGGGCAGCCTGCGGGGCCACCTCGGGGAAACTTGAGGGATGGTTTTACTCGTAGCTTGACCTATCCGGTGTTGCCCTAAGAACGAGATATGTGCAGCTCCCATCAGGATGTCGGCGCATCGGGCGGTGTTGCTGGTTTAGTTTTACCCTATCGAAATGTCTTGTTGTACCGGGATACCGAGTCTGATCGGAATGTCTCGGGAGGAGGTCTATTCCTTTGTTGACCGTGAGAGCTTGTGATGGGCTAAGTTGGGACACCCCTGCAGGGATTTGAACTTTCGAAAGCCGTGCCCGCGGTTATGGGCAGATGGGAATTTGTTAACGTCCGGTTGTAGAAAACCTAAAGTTGACCTTAATTAAAATATATCAACAGCGTGTGTAACCGTGATGGTCTCTTTCCGGTGGAGTCCGGGAAGTGAACACGGTGTTGGAGTTATGCTTGACGTAGGTCGTTTAGGATCACTTCTTGATCATACTTTCTCGAACGTGCTTTGCCTTCTCTTCTCGCTCTCATTTGCGTATGTTAGCCACCATATATGCTAGTCTCTTGTTGCAGCTTCACCTCATACTTTTACCTTACCCATAAGCTTAAATAGTCTTGATCGCGAGGGTGCGAGATTGCTGAGTCCCTGTGGCTCACAGATACTTCCAAAACCAGTTTGCAGGTGCCGATGTTACCGAGCAGGTGACGCAACCAAGCTCAGGAGGAGCTCGATGATGATCTTGTCCTTTGTGTTGTTTCGTTTTAGTTGATCAGTAGTGGAGCCCAGTTGGGGTCGATCGGGGACCGCATCGCTTTTGGGGTTCTTCTTTTATTTAGGTTCCGTAGTCGGACCTTGATTGTATTTGTATGATGTAATGCTTTATTCATGTAATTGTGTGAAGTGGCGATTGTAAGCCAACTATGTATCTCTTTCCCTTATTAAATTACATGGGTTGTGTGAAGATTACCTCACTTGCGACATTGCTTTCAATGCGGTTATGCCTCTAAGTCGTGCTTCGACACGTGGGAGATATAGCCGCATCGAGGGCGTTACAAGTTGGTATCAGAGTCTTCCCCGACCTTAGGAGCCCCATTGCTTGATCATTTTTAGTGGCCGAGTTGTGTCTAGAAAAATGTTTTGAGTCATTTAGGAATTATATATCGGAGAGTTTAGGAATTCTTTTTACTTCCCAGTCTCCTCATCGCTCTGGTAAGGCATCCTGACGTAGAGTTTTGACTCTTCTCTTCTCAAATTTCACTAAATTTTTTTTAGGATCACGCGGGTATCTTGGAATCATTCCGATGGTTTTATGACGAGAACATTGTCTTGATGCCTCCTGTCAGGGGTTTAGTTGAAGTGTCCCGGGAAGTTGAGCTCTGAGGTGTTGTCATCATAATTTTATCGTTGCAGTTCTGGAATACCTGAGTTTAGTACGCCGACATCGAAAATCTCTTTTATGCAGTTCGTTGGTGAGATAACCTCGACGCCACCCAGTACTGGGGCGGGAGTTCGGGAGTATTGCCATAACTTGTATAACGGATGCTTTTCGAAGGTTGAGGTAGATGATTTCCGAAGGTTTCTTGGTTATGTGTTGAAGGATGGATACAACTGGATGTAGGATTTGCTAGTTTGGGTGAGATATTATGCTTCCCCTGTATCCCCAACACCTGATTGCATAACTGGGAAAGTTTCGGGAGTTTATAAGTGGGAATTCAAGTAGCTCTTAGGATATCTTTCTGACAGATGTATGATACGAAATTGGGGTTCGACGTCTAGTGGTCCGCCTATTCACGGTAGGTTTTACAGTGGTCTTGTTGTGTCTTAAAGAGTCCTTGGCTATGCCGACTCGGGGACGCTTCGTATGTCATGTGCACTGCCTTGTACATGATGGTGCTGTACGATCGAGCCCGTGTAGGCCCCACCACGAAAACTTCGGACGAAATCTCTATCATATGTTTGTTCCGTCTTATTCTGCAAGCCAATCCTTTGTTTTGTTTTGAGATGTGGTATTCGAGTTGCTTCAATGTCAAGTGGTGATTCCATACCTTTTCTAAACGGTGTTCTCATATTCCTATGTGGATACTAATCCTTCTCGATAATCGAGTGTGTCATATCACTCCTTTCAACCGGCGTGTTTCTCTTCAAGTGGATCCGATCATTTCAACATCCGCAAGATCAACTCAAGCTCTCTCAATGGTGTTCGTTTCATCCATCCCAAGTTGTCTTTGTTGTCCCGCCCCCCTCCCTTGTTTCTTCGAGGACTCAGATGTTTTAATCAAGTATCCTTTTATTTTTTTTGAAGTCTCTCCATCCTTTTCTATCAATATTCTTATCCGGTGATTCTCATGAAGATTCTAACGGAGCTTCTAGTTCGTCATTCTTCATTCTTTTCATCTCTGGTGGTTTCAAGTCAAGTTTTGTTGATCATATTCTTTTTCCTCATTTCAAATACCTTCTCATACCGGTGCACCTCTTAATCATCCACTCCTCGCTATTCTTTTGTTTCGGAGTGCTGAAGATATCTCGAGGTTGTTATCTCATTCAAGTCATTTAATTCAACCGGTACAACCTCTCTTTTAAATCTTTTCAATGGTGCTTATTTTGAGTGGGCCCTAACCCACAGGTCTTTTCCCAGGATCTTACCTGACTCTTCTATTTTCTCGGAGCTATCCTAAATTCTTCTCCAAGTTTGATGTAAGGATGAGTTATCATCAGTCAAATACTTTTCTGCAAGATCTTTCAAATTCTTTTCGTAGTTGGCTCAACCTCTTCGTTTTTGATTCTTCCGGTGTGCCTCAATAATTCTTGGTGGTGTTTCTCGTTGTCATTCTCATCATTTGAAGACCGAAGAAGAGTTTCTCTTTAATCTTGCTCTATTCTCTTCAAGATTCATGGTGCTAGCTTGTTGCCATCCTCTCATAATTGTTTTCGATTGTGAGAATCGTTTTCACCCATCAGGAGATATTCAAGAGTCTTCTCAGTTTGTTATCCGGAGTCCATCAATTCAGGTTTATTCATTCTCAGCTGTCAGTTATCATTCTCCTATCTTGCCGGCGCATCAATCGAATATCCTCTAATCAGTTCTTGACCTCTTCGTTCTCATGTATCTAGTTTGTCTCAAGCACCTTCGTTCATTTGCTAATTCTTACCGGTGATGCACCCCTACTTCGAGCATTTTCAATTCTTACGGTGGTTCTTTCAAGATCTCTCTTCCTTGTTCATCATATCAATTCATTTGTTGTTCCAATCCTATCAGTGGTTCGTTGAAGACGTTCTCAAGATTATGTTATATCTCTCTTAAATATTTTCTACGAGAATAAGTAATATGTCAAATCAGTTGCTTGTAAGCAATTAAATTGTTGAAGGATACGCATAACGTAATTCTTATTCTTGTTCATCCAAGTAATTAATTCCTTATTTTGAAGGCTTATCAAATCCTCAGTTTCGTTTGTTTCATCTTTTCTTCCCCGGAGTTCCAACCTCTTTCAATTATATCTTCACGGAGATATCTATTTAAATCATTACAAGGCTTCAATCTTATTCTTTTCGTCATTCAATTATTTTGGATCATTCTTTTATTACCGGAGTTCTTCATGAATGTTCTACATGTTGGTTCATCAAGGATTTATATCCCTTCTCAAAGTGTTCATTGAGATTCTTGGCTAAGGAGCTCAAGTATTTCTTCATCTTGCAATCCAGAGCGCAATTCTCTCTACCGTATCATTGGAGGTGGTATTATGTCATTCTTGATAATTTGAGTTCATGTTTCATGATTCACATGTTGTTAGGAATGAGGTATTTTAAACCCATAATTTGCTTCCATGGAGTTATCTTGGGTTATATTCCACCTAAAGCCTTCCCTAAGGATTGTTGCTATTATGGTGCTTATTATTGACCCAAGTTCTTTTATCCTCCCGGTGGTATAAGTTTCTCGTTTCCTTGTTGATATCAATCCAATTTATCGTTTCCGTTAGTGGCAGAATTTCACCTCGTAGTTTTGAGATGTACTTCATAAGCCCACAACAAGCTTACTCTTTTCGTTGTTGGGTTTTTCCCAACAACTACGTTCGACCCTTCTCTTCAAGATGCTTTCTAGCTCACTTGAGGTAGAAAATGGCGTTTTATTCTTCGTTCTTTTGTTCCGACGGTCCAACTTCTATTCTTTCGTTCCGGAGGCATTGTGATGTTTCTCTCTTCGGCCCATCATCTTGTTTTGTCTAGTTCATGCTGAATTCTTTCCATTTACAGTTGGAGTGCTGCCCAAATTACATCATTCTTATTCCTTCCCTATTTTGTTTTAACCGGAGTCTTGTGTCTATCATTCCTCTTCTAACCGGAGTCTCATCTAAGTGCTTTCATCTTGCCAACTTCATATTCTTACCTTCCATTTCCAACCGGAGTGTTGTCGTAATTGATCCTTATCGTTCCTTGTACATCTCATTTCAACCGGAGTGCTTGCTTATACTTCTTTTCCATTGCAATCCCTTTTCTTATGTCTTTCAACCTACAAGGTTCTAGTAATGTTCCTTGTTTCTCTTTTCTATCGGAGTGCTCTCAAATTCGTTCAACTCTGTTGTGTTCTTTCTTTCTTTCAATTTGTTCAACCTCTCAAGGTTCGTGGTTTCACTCGTTTGTCAAAGAAGCAACTTAGTTTTACCTCTTTTCTTTCTCTTCCGTTTTTCCCTCCGGTGTCATTCTAGATCTCGGGACGAGATCCTCTCGTAGTGGTGGAGTGTTGTAACGCCCCGAGACCGATGTGCCAGGTGTCCTCCAGTCATTCGCTGTTGTTTCCTTGTCTTTGCTTGCGTGTCATGCATTTCTTATCATGTCATCATGTGCATTGCATCATCATGTTTAAAACTTGCATTCGTCCGGGTTCTCCTCGTTCCTTCCGTTGTCCATTCTGAGCCCGGCCACAATTGCACGCGCCCGAGGCATGTCCGAGATAGTATTTTATAAGTGGCCAGAAAATGTTCTGAGAGTGGGGCGAAAGTTGGCATGCGGTGTTGTTTTGTTGTTAGTAGGTCGCCTGCCAAGTTTCATCGCATTCGGAGCTCGTTTGATAGCCCAACCGTTAAATATAGCGGCAATAGTAGCCGGTTTAACGTCGGACGTTTTTGGTCTCCGGAAACAGTCGTCGGGCCTCCCTCTCTTCTCTTCTCTCAGCTCGAGACCGTCTACACAGCTCACCACCTACCGCCAGGCCCAACCCAACCTCTCTCGTCAGCTCGCGGACCTCCCCTCGCACGCGTCCGAAAGTTGTCCCGAACCCGACCCGGGGTGTCGCCACCATTGGATCCAGATCATCCCCAAACGTCTACAAAACATCTCCGTTTTGTTTATTGGACTCCCTAGCTTATTTTTCCCGACCGTCCGATTACGATCGGAGGGATTCAGGCGACCCTACCCAAATGCACTCGGGAAATATATTCGGATCAAACCCTAGTCCAATCCATCCATCCCCTCTCCGCCGCCAGCCGACCTACCTACCTTCTTCCTCGGGATCTCCTCCCGATCCAATAATCCTCATCGTTTTCTCCACCCAACCAACCACCGCCGCAGCCTCCAATCACCTCCCGCAATTTTCGCGCCGGCCACCCAAGCAGCAGCAGCAGTCGGAGCGCCGCCCTCCACCCCGCATCCAGCCGGCGCTCGATCCAGCTTGAGATCGAGGCCACATCCTCATCCCCGAGTTCTTCGAACCCCCCTCCTACTCTGCTTCGTCCCGCTCACCGAGCCCTGCCTCGTCGCCGGTAACCAGCGCCGTCCACCTCGAGTTGCGGCCTCCTCTGCTTCTCCTCAAGCCCACAGCACCAGCTTCCCCGCGCCACCGCGACCAGCAGCTCATCGGAGGCAGCAGGACTCCTCCCGAGCACCATGGACCTCTGTACCCTCGCCAGAGCAAGCTCGTTCCCAAGTCCCGCCAGCGCCGCTCGTTCCCTGCTTCAAATAACTGCATCGCGCCGTCCCTTTCCTCTGGCCCGAGCAGAGCTCCGCCTTCGCTCGATCTGCTGCCTCACCACCACGCCGGCGAGCGCCACCGCCGGAGCTTCTCCGTCCACCGCCCGCACCTGCAAGGACCCCGTCGCCGGCGACCAATACCAGCGCCAAGGCCGTGCCCGGATTGTTTCTCCTTCTCAGCTATCTTCTTCTCTGAATGTCTCCTCCCTGTTTTTCTTCCACAGGGAACCGCTGCCGCACATGGCATCGCCTTCTTCTTCGAGCAGTGCCATCGTCGGAGTTTCTCGTCGCCGGGAACCAGCGCCCCGACCCTCGTACTGCCCGAATCCGCCGCGCCTACTGGTCCCAGCCCGTGTAACGCGCCTCTGCTTCCATCCCCGTCGCCGCCGGCTGCATCGAGTAGCAGCAACGAGCAGGTCGGCTCGCGTTGACCAAGCGAGGCAAACGCCAGGCCCAGCCTGCTTCTTTGCCGGCCCAGCGCACTCCTCCTCACCGAGCCAGCCTTCTTCCACTGAACCGGGCCAAAGCCCATGGGTGAGGCCTCCCCAGCGCCTCCTTTTTTTTATTGCTGTTTGGGCTAGACAGATTCGGCCCGAGACACGTTTTTTTCGTTGAACGTTTTTTCTATTTAACCAGTGCACTGCATATTTACAGAACTGCCCCTATGTTAAACTGCTAATAACTTTTGAACCATGCATCCAAATAAAACATGTCATATATGTATCACGACTAGATTTTCATCTAGTTTAACAATATCCAACTTTCAATCATGTTTGACATGTTTAAAATGATGGTTGCTTTATTTTGCTCTTTTAGCATGTTAAAATACTTTAAATCATTACTATTTAACCGTAGCTCTGAATTAAATAAACTTTGTATGTAAATGGGGTAGAATTTTGCCTAGTTTATCATGGTGCACTTGCTTTGCATGTTTAACAACTATAAAATTTGGTTTAGGGCAGAACAGTACCAAACCTAATACATGCACATGAGGAGTTTCCAGAATTGTTGTTTGTTGCTTCCGGCCTCATTTAAACTTGACTAGATAGGTAGTTTTACTTTGCTTCACCCTCTTGCCATGTTTTACAACATTTAATATTGTTGGGTACATAGACGAGAGAGAGCTAAATAAGTCATGTGGTGTTTCGCAAATATGCAACGGAGTTTCATATTGAGCTCCACTTAATTTGTAGTATTGTTTGTTGCAGTTTGTCATGCCATGCCTCATTAAACCGGACATGCAACATACTTGATTGTGCATCATGCCATGTTGATGTGTTGGTTGTTTACTATGTCGTTTGCTCCTTTCCGGTGTTGCTCCTTTTGATTGGTTTCGATATCGTCGTGTGTGTGAGGAACCGTTCGACTACGTCTGTTTATCTTCTTCATGGACTCGTTATTCTTCCTTGCGGGATCTCGGGCAAGATGATCATACCCTCGAAATCACTACTATCTTTGCTTTGCTAGATGCTCGCTCTTTTGCTATGTCTATGCTGCGATACCTACCACTTGCTTATCATGCCTCCTACTTTGTTCAACCAAGCCTCTAACCCACCTTGATTGGCTATGTTACCGCTTCGCTCAGCCCCTCTTATAGCGTTGTTAGTTGCAGGTGAAGATTGAAGTTTGTTCCTCGTTGGAACATGGAGGTGTTGTTCCTTGTTGGAACATGTTTACTTGTTGGGATATCACTATATATCTTATTTAATTAATGCATCTATATACTTGGTAAAGGGTGGAAGGCTCGGCCTTATGCCTGGTGTTTTGTTCCACTCTTGCCGCCCTAGTTTCCGTCATATCAGTGTTATGTTCCCGGATTTTGCGTTCCTTACGTGGTTGGGTAATAATGGGAACCCCTTGACAGTTCGCCTTAAGTAAAGCTCCTCCAGCAATGCCCAACCTTGGTTTTACCATTTGCCTCACCACCACCTACTTTTCCCTTGGGAGTCGCTCTCTCGAGGGTCATCTTTATTTTAACCCCCCCGGGCCAGTGCTTGTCTAAGTGTTGGTCCGAAATGGGCAGCCTGCGGGGCCACCTCGGGGAAACTTGAGGGATGGTTTTACTCGTAGCTTGACCTATCCGGTGTTGCCCTAAGAACGAGATATGTGCAGCTCCCATCAGGATGTCGGCGCATCGGGCGGTGTTGCTGGTTTAGTTTTACCCTATCGAAATGTCTTGTTGTACCGGGATACCGAGTCTGATCGGAATGTCTCGGGAGGAGGTCTATTCCTTTGTTGACCGTGAGAGCTTGTGATGGGCTAAGTTGGGACACCCCTGCAGGGATTTGAACTTTCGAAAGCCGTGCCCGCGGTTATGGGCAGATGGGAATTTGTTAACGTCCGGTTGTAGAAAACCTAAAGTTGACCTTAATTAAAATATATCAACAGCGTGTGTAACCGTGATGGTCTCTTTCCGGTGGAGTCCGGGAAGTGAACACGGTGTTGGAGTTATGCTTGACGTAGGTCGTTTAGGATCACTTCTTGATCATACTTTCTCGAACGTGCTTTGCCTTCTCTTCTCGCTCTCATTTGCGTATGTTAGCCACCATATATTCTAGTCTCTTGTTGCAGCTTCACCTCATACTTTTACCTTACCCATAAGCTTAAATAGTCTTGATCGCGAGGGTGCGAGATTGCTGAGTCCCTGTGGCTCACAGATACTTCCAAAACCAGTTTGCAGGTGCCGATGTTACCGAGCAGGTGACGCAACCAAGCTCAGGAGGAGCTCGATGATGATCTTGTCCTTTGTGTTGTTTCGTTTTAGTTGATCAGTAGTGGAGCCCAGTTGGGGTCGATCGGGGACCGCATCGCTTTTGGGGTTCTTCTTTTATTTAGGTTCCGTAGTCGGACCTTGATTGTATTTGTATGATGTAATGCTTTATTCATGTAATTGTGTGAAGTGGCGATTGTAAGCCAACTATGTATCTCTTTCCCTTATTAAATTACATGGGTTGTGTGAAGATTACCTCACTTGCGACATTGCTTTCAATGCGGTTATGCCTCTAAGTCGTGCTTCGCCACGTGGGAGATATAGCCGTATCGAGGGTGTTACATGGATCACGTTCGGTGAGAAAATCACGTTTCCGAAGATTTTTATTCCATTTGGACTCTGTTTGATATTATGTTTATCCGAAACACTGAAATAGGCAAAAAAATAGCAATTCTGGGTTGGGCCTCCGGTTAATAGGTTAGTCCCAAAAATAATATAAAAGTGGAAAATAAAGCCCAATATAGTCCAAAACAGTAGATAATATAGCATGGAGCAATCAAAAATTATAGATACGTTGGAGACGTATCAGGCATCCCCAAGCTTAATTCCTGCTCGTCCTCTAGTAGGTAAATGATAAAAAGAGAATTTTTGATGCAGAGTGCTACTTGGCATAATTTCAGTGCAAATCTTCTTAATTGTGGTATGAATATTCAGATTAGAAAGATTCAAGACAAAAGTTTATATTGACATAGAAAATAATAATACTTCAAGCATACTAACAAAGCAATTATGTCTTCTCAAAATAACATGGACAAAGAAAGTTATCCCTAGAAAATCATATAGTCTGGCTATGCTCCATCTTCCCCACACAAAGTATTTAAATCATGCACAACCCCGATGACAAGCCAAGCAATTGTTTCATACTACTTTTTCAAAACTTTTTCAATCTTCACGCAATACATGAGCGTGAGCCATGGATATAGCACTATAGGTGGAATAGAATGGTGGTTGTGGAGAAGACAAAAAGGAGAAGATAGTCTCACATCAACTAGGCGTATCAACGGGCTATGGAGATGCCCATCAATAGATATCAATGTGAGTGAGTAGGGCTTGCCATGCAACGGATGCACTAGAGCTATAAATGTACGAAAGCTCAACAAAAGAAACTAGTGGGTGTGCATCCAACTTGCATGCTCACGAAGACCTAGGGCAATTTGAGGAAGCCCATCATTGGAATATACAAGCCAAGTTCTATAACATAAAATTTCCACTAGTATATGAAAGTGACAACATATGAGACTCTCTATATGAAGAACATGGTGCTACTTTGAAGCATAATATATGAGACTTGCTATATCATGGTGCTACTTTGAAGCACAAGTGTGGAAAAAGGATAGTAGCATTGCCCCTTTTTTTGGGCCTTCTTTTTTTTCTTTGGCCTTTCCTTTTTTTTTGGGGGGGGCAATGCTCTATTGAATGATGATCATCACACTTCTATTTATTTACAACTCAATGATTACAACTCGATACTAAAACAAAGTATGACTCTATATGAATGCCTCGGGTGGTGTACGGGGATATGCAATGAATCAAGAGTGACAAGTATGAAAGAATTATGAACGGTGGCTTTGCCACAAATACTATGTCAACTACATGATCATGCTAAGCAATATGACAATGATGGATGTGTCATGATGAACTAGATGGTGGAAAGTTTCATAGCAATATATCTCGGAATGGCTATGGAAATGCCATAATAGGTAGGTATGGTGGCTGTTTTGAGGAAGGATATGGTAGGTGTATGATACCGGCGAAAGTTGCGCAGTATTAGAGAGGCTAGCAAGGGTGGAAGGGTGAGAGTGCGTATAATCCATGGACTCAACATTAGTCATAAAGAACTCATATACTTATTGCAAAATTTTAGAAGTTATGAAAGCAAAGTATTACGCGCATGCTCCTAGGGGGGTAGATTGGTAGGAAAAGACCATCGCTCGTCCCCGACCGCCACTCATAAGGAAGACAATCAATAAATAAATCATGCTCCGACTTCATCACATAATGGTTCACCATACGTGCATGCTACGGGAATCACAAACTTCAACACAAGTATTCTTTAAATTCACAACTACTCAACTGGCATGACTTTAATATTATCACCTCCATATCTCAAAACAATTATCATGCTTCAATCTTTTCTTAGTATTCAACACACTCAAAAGAAAGTTTCACAAATCTTGAATACCAAGCATATTATTATTAGGCAAATTACCATGCTATTAAGAGACTCTCAAATTAATTTAAGTGAAGCATGAGAGATCAATAGTTTCTTTAAAACGAATCCACCACCGTGCTCTAAAAGATCTAAGTGAAGCACATAGAGCAAAATTATAACGCTCAAAAGATATAAGTGAAGCACAAAGAGCAAAATTATCTCGCTCAAAGGATATAAGTGAAGCACATAGAGAGAAATTATCTAGCTCAAAAGATATAAGTGAAGCACATAGAGAAAAATTATCTAGCTCAAAGGATATAAGTGAAGCACATAGAGTATTCTATCAAATTTTAATTCATGTATGGCTCTCTCAAAAGGTGTGTACAGCAAAGATGATTGTGGCATACTAACAAAAAAAGACACAAATAATACAATACGCTCCAAGCAAAACACATATCATGTTGTTGAATAAAAATATAGCTCCAAGTAAATTACTGATGGAAGTGGACGAAAAGAGGGGATGCCTTCCGGGGCATCCCCAAGCTTTGACTTTTTGTTGTCCTTGGATTATATTGGGGGTGCCATGGGAATCCCTGAGCTTAGGCTCTTGCCACTCCTTGTTCCATAATCCATCAAAAGAATTCACCCAAAACTTGAAAACTTCACAACACAAAACTCAAGATAGAAAACTCGTGAGCTCCGTTAGCGAAAGAAAACAAAAGACCACTTCAAGGTACTGTAATGAACTCATTCTTTATTTATATTGGTGTTAAACCTACTGTATTCCAACTTCTCTATGGATTATAAACTATTTTACAAGCCATAGATTCATCAAAATAAGCAAACAACACACGAAAAACAGAATCTGTCAAAAACAGAACAGTCTGTAGTAATCTGTAGCTAGCGCAAAATCTGGAACCCCAAAAATTCTAAAATAAATTTCTGGACGTGAGGAATTTATCTATTAATCACCTGAAAAAATAATTATCTAGATATCACTCTTCAAATAAAAATGACAGCAGTTCTCGTGAGCGCTAAAGTTTCTGTTTATTACAGCAAGTTCAACAAGACTTTCCCCAAGTCTTCCCAACGGTTCTACTTGGCACAAACACTAATTAAACAAAACACACAACCAAAACAGAGGCTAAATAATTTATTTATTAAATAACAACAAGGAAAAATATTGGGTTGTCTCCCAACAAGCGCTTTTCTTTAAAGCCTTATAGCTAGGCATTGATAATTTTAATGATGCTCACATGAAAGAAAAAAATTGAAGCACAAAAGGAGCATCATAAAGCATGTGACAAACACATCTAAGTCTAACATACTTCATATGCATAGGCATCTTATAGGCAGACAAATTATCAAGGCAAGCAAAAACTAGCATATGCAAGGAAGAGGAAAGAAACAATAGCAATCTCAACATAACGAGATGTAATTTAGTAACATGAAAATTTCTACAACCATATTTTCCTCTCTCATAGTAATTACATGTAGGATCATAAGAAAATTCAACAATATAGCTATCACATAAAAAATTCTCAACATGTCCACATGCATGCAAAGTTGGCACTTTTCCGAAATAGTGGGATTAACATTAACTAAAGTCATGACCTTCCCAAACGCACTTTTATCAAAAACTTCATAAGATTGAATATTCTCTAAATATGTGGGATCTAAAGTTGACATTCTTCCAAACCCACTTTCAATATTATTGCAAACATTATAATCAATCTCATATTCATCATCGGGTTTAAATAAATTTTCAAGATCAAAAGAAGAATCACCCCAATCATGATCATTGCAATAAGTAGAGGACATAACAAAACTAGCATCCCCAAGCTTCGGGTTTTGCATATTATTAGCAGAATTGTCATTAATAGAATTTATAATAACATCATTGCAATCATGCTTTTTATTCAAAGATCTATCATGAATCACTTCATAACATACTTCATCGCAATTTTCAAATTCACGAATTTCAAGCAAAACTTCATAAAGATAATCTAGTGCACAAAACTCACTAGCAATTGGTTCAACATAACTGGATCTCTTAAAAAGATTAGCAAGTGGATGAGGATCCATAAATCTTAGGTTCTCTGTTTAGTAATAAATAAATGACTATTCCAACCATACGAGCATACAAAAAGCAAACGGGAAAGGAGAGGGAGATTAGGAAAGAGAGGGCGAATAAAACGGCAAGGGTGAAGTGGGGGAGAGGAAAACGAGAGGCAAATGGCAAATAATGTAATGCGAGAGATAGGGATTGTGATGGTTACTTGGTATGTTGACTTTTTGCGTAGACTCCCCGGCAACGGCGCCAGAAATCCTTCTTACTACGTCTTGAGCTTGCGTTGGTTTTCCCCGAAGAGGAAGGGATGATGCAGTAGAGTAGCATAAGTACTTCCCTCAGTTTTTGAGAACCAAGGTATCAATCCAGTAGGAGCCCACGCTCAAGTCCCTCGTACCTGCACAAAGCGATAGCTACTCACAACCAACGCGATTAGGGGTTGTCAAGCCCTTCACGATCACTTACGAGAGTGAGATCTGATAGATAGAATTTTTTTGGTTATTTTTGATATAAAGATGCAAAGTAAAAAGTAAAAGCAAAGTAAATAGAAAAACAATATAAAAGTGATAGAGATTTATATGATGAGAATAGACCCGGGGCCATGGGTTTCACTAGTGGCTTCTCTCAAGAGCATAAGTATTCTATGGTGGGTGAACAAATTACTGTTGAGCAATTGATAGAATTGTGCATAATTATGAGAATATCTAGGCACGATCATGTATATAGGCATCACGTCCGTGACAAGTAGATCGAAACGATTCTGCATCTACTACTATTACTCCACTCATCGACCTCTATCCAGCATGCATCTAGAGTATTAAGTTAAAAACAGAGTAATGCCTTAAGCAAGATGACATGATGTAGAGAGATAAATTCATGCAATATGAAATAAACCCCATCTTGTTATCCTCGACGGCAACGATACAATACGTGCCTTGCTGCCCCTTCTGTCACTGGGTGAGGACACCGCAAGATAGAACCCAAAGCTAAGCACTTCTCCCATAGCAAGAACTACCAATCTAGTTGGCCAAACCAAACGTATAATTCGAAGAGACTTGCAAAGATAACCAATCATGCATAAAAGTATTCAGAGAAGATTCAAATATTATTCATAGATAGACTTGATCATAAACCCACAATTCATCAGTCTCAACAAACACACCGCAAAAAGAAGATTACATCGAATAGATCTCCACAAGAGAGGGGGAGAACTTTGTATTGAGATTCAAAGAGAGAGAAAAAGCCATCTAGCTACTAACTATGGACCCGAAGGTCTGAGGTAAACTACTCACACTTCATTGGAGGGGCTAGGATGATGTAGAAGCCCTCCGTGATGACGGCCCTCTTCCGGCGGAGCTCCGGAACAGGCCCCAAGATGGGATCTCGTGGATACAGAAAGTTGCGGCGGTTGAATTAGGGTTTTGGCTCCTGTTCTGATCGTTTGGGGGTACGGGTGTATATATAGGAGGAAGGAGTACGTCGGTGGAGCACCGAGGGGCCCACGAGGCAGGGGGCACGCCCTAGGGGGGCGCCCCCCACCCTCGTGACCACCTCTTTGATCCCTTGCAGTAGGGTCCAAGTCTCCTGGATCATGTTCGGTGAGAAAATCACATTTCCGAAGATTTTATTCCGTTTGGACTCTGTTTCATATTCTGTTTATCCGAAACACTGAAATAGGCAAAAAACAGCAATTCTGGGCTGGGCCTCCGGTTAATAGGTTAGTCCCAAAAATAATATAAAAGTGGAAAATAAAGCCCAATATAGTACAAAACAGTAATAATATAGCATGGAGCAATCAAAAATTATAGATACGTTGGAGACGTATCAATAATCACCTAGTTACGTTGTGACGTTTGATAGCACACAAGGCATTCCTCTGGTATCCGGGAGTTGCATAATCTCATAGTCGAAGGAATATGTATTTGACATGAAGAAAGCAATAGCAATAAAACTAAATGATCATAATGCTAAGCTAACGGATGGGTCTTGTCCATCACATCATTCTCCTAATGATGTGATCCTGTTATCAAATGACAACACATGTCTATTGTTAGGAAACTTTAACCATCTTTGATCAACGAGCTAGTCTAGTAGAGGCTTACTAGGGACGCGGTATTTATTTATGTATTCACACATGTACTTAGGTTTCCTATCAATACAATTCTAGCATGAATAATAAACCTTTATCATGAATAAGGAAATATAAAATAATAAATTTATTATTGCCTCTAGGGCATATTTCCTTCAGCTAATTCCAATCATCAAAACTGATAGGAGGAGACATATAAATTGTAAAGTAAAAGAAAAGTAAATAAATTGCAGCAGGGTTTTAGCAATATGATTAAAATAGACCTGGGGGCCATGGGTACACAAATTACTATTTGGCAATTGATAGAAAAGTGCATAGTTACGTCGTTATTCATGGCATGGTCAGTAAATAGGCATTACGTTTGTGACAATTAGACCATTAAACTAACTAACACCTACTAATATTACTCCACTTCGACTGTGCTTCTATGCTTGTCTCTCTATGTATTAAGTTCATGACAAACAGAGTAATGCATGAAGTATGATGATATTATATAGATAAAATAAAACCAAACAATATGATTAAACCTCATCATTTTATCCTTAGTACCAACAATACAAATACGTGTCTCGATACCCCTTCTGTCATAGAGTGACGACACCGCAAGATTGAATATACCACAAAGCACCTCTCCTGCTCAAGATAAATTAATCTAGTTGGTCATACCAAATGGATTGATCGAAGACAAATACAAAGCTATAACAATCACACATAATAAAGTTCAAAAAAAACTCAATTACTTTCAATGAATAATCTAACCATAAACCCATAATTCATGGGATCTTAACAAACACACCGCAAAAGGTTACATCGAATCGATCTCTGAGGAGAACATTGTATTCAAGATCAGAGAGAGCCATCTAAATAATCAGTATGGACCCATAGGTCTTGTGGGAAATACTCACACATCATCGGAGGTGCGGCAAGGTTGATGTAGAAGCCCTCCATGAACGATTCTCCCTCCAGTAGAATACCGACGAAGGCCTCCAGATGGGATCGCCAAAGAACATAGACTTGCGGCAACAGAAAGTTATTCCTTTGGTGCTTCTGTTTATCCAATATTTGGGAATTTATAGCGCTGGAATTAGGCCAAACGGAGCCACGAGGGGCCCACAAGACATCAGGGCGCGCCTAACCACCAAGAGCACGCCCTATTGTCCTGCAGTATCCTTGTTTCTCTTTTGGATTTCCTCCAAAGCTTCTAGGGTTTTTTTTGGTCTATAAAAAATCTTCAAAAAGTTTTGTCGTATCTGGACTTAGTTTGGTATGGATTTTCTTTAAAACCAAAAACAACCAAAACAACAACAACTGACACTAAACAGTAGGTTAATAGATTATTTTCCAAAAATGATATAAAATTGCATATAAAGTATATAAGATTGATAATATAATGACATGGAATATTCAAAAATTATAGATACATTGCAGATGTATCAGCTACCCAGAATCTCACGTGCTTACGCACCTTTTCCGGCCATCCCTACGCCTCGACGCCCACTAGTTTTGGCTCAATGCCGTAGGCCCACCAATACACCTGCACCGGCTTACGTAGTGTTTGATGGTTTGCCTAGGTGAGTTTTGGGGGGGGGGTGTCTCATTTTTATTTGGCCGATTGAATTCAACCAAGTCGTTTCAATTGAAGATGAAGAGGCTGAGAGAGATGATCTTCAAGGACTCATCATCATGTAAGGATGAAGAAGATCACGATGACTTTGAAATTGACATTTTCATAATTTTTCAATGAAGATATTCCTTGGCGGGCGAGAGGATCACAGTTTGTCCACATACAACTCAACCTTGATAGAGGGGGGGGGCATGCCAAAATTATGAGATATTATTTTGACCCTAATCCAACCTATCCGAAGAACTATTTTTCGCCGCTTTCAGATCGACACAAGTCTCTTTCTAACCATTGCTAAAGTCGTGGAGAAGCATGATGATTGTTTGAAGCTCAGAAGGAGTGCATGCAGAGAGATAAGTGTGAGTACTTTGATGAAGTGTATTGCGGTTGTTCGAGTTCTGGCATATGGGTGTTCGGCCGAAGCAATTGACGACTATGTCCACATTGGAGAAGATACAATCTTGGAGGCCGTTCAAAGTTTCACAAAATCTGTGTTTCATATATTTGGGCCGGAATACATGAGGGCACCCAACGAGCAAACACCGAGAGGCTTATGGCAGCAAGTGAAGACAGAGGATGCCCAGGGATGGTAGGACCAGTTAACTGCATGCACTGAACCTGAAAGAATTGTCCTGCATGGTGAAAAGGTCAGTACAAAGGCCACCGTAACAATCCAACAATCATTCTTGAGGCTGTTTCGTCAGAGGATATATGAGTCTGGTAATCATTCTTTGGATTGCATGACACTCACAATGACTTGAATGTGCTACCGATATCATTACTATTTGCTAGGCTTGTTGCCCATGAGTACACTATGAGTTATACCTTGCGGATGGCTTTATCCTCCATGGGCCAGATTTTTCAAGACAATTCCGCATCCAAAAGGAAACAAACGATCTCACTTTGCTGAAGGAAATTTTCCCTAGAGGCAATAATAAAGTTGTTATTTATATTTCCTTATATCATGATAAATGTTTAATCATGCTAGAATTATATTAACCAGAAACTTATTACATGTGTGAATACATAGACAAATAGAGTATCCCTAGTATGCCTCTACTTGACTAGCTCGTTAATCAAAGATGGTTAAGTTTCCTAACCATAGACGTGTGTTGTCATTTGATGAATGGGATCACATCATTAGAGAATGATGTGATGGACAAGACCCATCCATTAGCTTAGCATAATGATCGTTTAGTTTTATTGCTATTGCTTTCTTCATGACTTATACATGTTCCTCTGACTATGAGATTATGCAACTCCCGAATACCGGAGGAACACCTTGTGTGCTATCAAATGTCACAACGTAATTGGGTGATTATAAAGATGCTCTACAGGTGTCTCCGATGGTGTTTGTTGAGTTGGCATAGATCGAGATTAGGATTTGTCACTCCGAGTATCGGAGAGGTATCTCTGGGCCTTCTCGGTAATGCACATCACTATAGTCCTTGCAAGCAATGTAACTAATGATTTAGTTGCGGGATGATGCATTACGAAACGAGTAAAGAGACTTGCCAGTGACGAGATTGAACTAGATATGATGATACCGATGATCGAATCTCGGGCAAGTAACATATCAATGACAAAGGGAACAACATATGTTGTTATGCGGTTTGACCAATAAAGATCTTCGTAGAATATGTAGGAGCCAATATGAGCATCCAGGTTCCGCTGTTCTTTATTGACCGGAGATGTGTCTCGGTCATGTCTACATAGTTCTCGAACCCATAGGGTCTGCACGCTTAACGTTCAATGACGATTTGTATTATGAGTTTTGTTTTGATGAACCAAAGTTTGTTCGGAGTCCCGGATGAGATCACGGACATGACGAGGAGTCTCGAAATGGTCGAGACATAAATATTGATATATTGGAGGGTTATGTTTGACATCGGAATGGTTTCGGATAGGTTCGGGCATTTTTCCGGAGTACCGGGTGGTTACCGGAACCCCCCAGGGGATTAATGGGCCACAATGGGCCTTAGTGGAGAAGAGAGAGGGCCGGCCAGAGGTGGCACACCCCCCTTTACCCAGTCCGAGTTGGACAAGGGGAGGGGGTGGCGCCCCCTCCTTCCTTTTCTTCTCTCCTCTTTCCCTTCTTCTCCTACTTGGACTAGGAAGGGGGGACCGGATCCTACTTGGACTAAGAGTCCAAGTAGGACTCCCCGCATGGCGTGCCCCCTCCTAGGGCCGGCCTCCTCTCCCCCCTTATATATGTTGGGAGGGGGCACCCCAAAGACACACAATTAGATCTTTTAGCCGTGTGCGGTGCCCCCCTCCACAGTTACACTCCTCGGTCATATCGTTGTAGTGCTTAGGCGAAGCCCTGCGTCAGTAACTTCATCATCACTGTCACCACGCCGTCGTGCTGACGGAACTCTCCCTCGGCCTCAACTGGATCAAGAGTTCGAGGGACGTCATCGAGCTGAACGTGTGCTGATCGCGGAGGTGCCGTGTGTTCGATACTTGGATCGGTTGGATCGCGAAGACGTTCGACTACATCAACCACGTTACTAAACGCTCCCGCTTTCGGTCTACGAGGGTACGTAGACACACTATCCCCTCTCGTTGCTATCCATCTCCTAGATAGATCTTGTGTGATCGTAGGTAAAAAAAATTGAAATACTGCGTTCCCCAACATTTGCAACACGTCAAGAGTCGACTAGAAAGGATGTGGAGAGAACTTTCGGTGTGCTTCAGAAGTGCTTTGCATTCGTTTGAACTCCAAGGTTCTATGGAAAATCATGACTTGTTGCATCATCTTGCATAACATGACCATTGAATAAAGAGAGAGGTATGCCTCAGAACTATTGGTACATCACCACTGGGAATCCTATTGAGCCATAGCATGATGCAAATAGGATCCAGAGATTTCTCGAAGCGCACCACAGGATCAAGAACCGACAAGCCCATACCCAACTCTAAGATGATCTTGCTCAGCATCAGTGGCGTCTCCATAGCACTTCGTAGTTATGCTTTTATCATGCTATTTACTTCATTTTAACCTTGCGGTGTATTTGAATTTGAATAATTTGGATTGTAAACTATCAATTCATAATATTTCATGAATTTTGTGAACTTTAATTAGTATGTTTGGTTTTTATATGTGTGCTAATATGTAGTTGAAAGGTATGACATAAACTATAATTGGAATAATTTGGCCTCCTACCACTTGGGCCTTTATTGCCTGGGAACCAACACTCCAGCGTAGTTTTGGACCTTTGATATTTGGGCTAGTTCTTTTTAACGAAAGGGATTTCTCTTCCAATTTCATATAAAAGAAACCAAGTTTTTTATGGCCAGAACACACCCCTCTCAAGCACAAACCAAACATACTGATGATGGCTCGGTACTTGGTCTATCCTCCAGAGGGAAGGCTTCGAAGCTACAAATCGAAAGCTAAAGCCATAGCTTCCCACCATGCCAAGGTTTCGAGGGTTGCGGGATCAGTAACTCGTGGACAAACTATAGTTGAAGATCTGTGGTATGTATCATCTCCATCCGTGTAAATTAAGCACTTTGCATGGAAAGTTCTGAATGGATCACTCCCTTGCTTGGGAATCTTGGTGGGTAGGCACATATCTCTAAGCCCACAATGCCCGCAGCAAGGTTGGAGCTAAGGACGTCTAGCATGTCCTCTTCGATTGCCGCCGGGCTAGAGAAATATTATGTGAACTTGGATTACATGAAATCATAGTGAACGCAGTACGAGAGGATAGTTGGGATTGGTAACGTTTGGAGATTTTGGCCAGGAATTGTTCAGTCCATGATGGTTTGGAAATGGCTGAGCTAGTGATGGTAGCATCATGGTATATTTGGTGGCAACGCCGTCAATATGTGAAAGGAGAAACTATCCAAAACCCGGGTAGATCTGCAGTCTCAACTGAAGTTCTTGCGAGGAACTACATTAGAGCTTACTCACCAAAGCAACGGGCGAGGAAGGAAGATCAAATGTGGAAGAAGTCATGTCGTGATGTCATCAAGATCAATGTAGATGCAACTTTCCAATACGAAACACTGTTGGGTGCGACAGGTGCCGTTACCCGTGATGGAAGAGGAAATTTCATTGCTGCGGCAACTTGGTTTCTCCCACAAACCAGTTGTGTTGATTCGGCAGAGATCATAGCCATAAGGAATGGGTTATACCTAGCATGAAGAATTGGTTGCAACAAAGTTGATATCGAAACAGATTGCAGTTTTGCAGTAGAGGCAGTGCAACAAGCTTAACATTATGTGGGCTCGGATGTGGCAACTATGCTCGAATGTAAGGAGCTAGCAATTGATTTTGCGAAGGTCTCGTACACCCACTATGTGCACAAAGAAAATGAAGTTGTTATGATTTAGCAAAGAAATCCTTTAGTGAAAGAACTTCTAACTTTTGGAGGATTCCACATTCCCTAATTTTATTTCTTAATCCCTTGTAAATGGGCTTTCGATTATCTGAGAAATAAAATCTTGATGCTTGCAAAAATAATCTGCATCCGATTAAACAATGCTAAAGGAGTCAATATTTGATGTTATAGAGACTCCTCTGTCCACTTTGATTTATTTTTTCAAAACCATCGAACACTCGCAACAGGAGCACGAACCAGTTGCTCCCGAACAGGAGATAGCTTCGATGATGCACATAGATCGCCCATGAAACTAGATAAGAAGACTTGTATATCAGGGGCTCTGAAAATCACGCTCGTGAATTGCCTTGCATCAGGAATGCCATTTGCCCAAAGTTTAGCCAGAATGGTCATGAAATCAACATGCGACAAAATCCATTGAGTGAAAAAAATAAAGATCCATGTCTTTGCAACATGCTCTCTTTTCTCTTCATTGCTTCAACCAAATTTGCTAGCGCCCAAATGCAGCGTGACATAGCGCTGCCAAGGAGCGAGTGTCTATCTGAACAAATGGAACGACGGCTATGGAGAGTATCATTGGAGATACTCTTTTATGGCATCTCCAAAGCTGATCATCAAACCATCTGCATACGGCATGGTCCGGACGTTTTGTGCCATCCAACGCAGGCATGTATTGATCAGCTAACCGGTTCTTGCATACTTTTTCTGGCAAACCCGATATAAACAAAGAGGGCTTTACGTGAATCTGGACAGCAGACACGTAGGACTCCGACACCCCTGGCCCACCGAGAATCCCAACGAAACTCCTCCCAGACACCGCGCCACCATCCTCCCATTTTCTCTCCTTCGCTTTTTCTCTCTTGCCTTCACCGATGTTCTATCACCCCGGCCGCCCTGGCACACCCCTGCCGATACTCGATGAGTCCATCACGTCTAGCGGTACACATGGGTTCCAAGCCGCTTCTCCTCCGCCGTACTTCTGCACCTCTACTCAGATCTCCGCGCAGGTACCATCAGATCCTACGGTACTCACCATGCCTGGCAACTATTTGGTGAAATGCCCATGCTAAAATTTCTTGGCCCTTCTTCTTTGAAGCAATGGATTCGGATATGGAGTACATGTATGAGCACCATGTTGAGTCCTCTGGCGGCTCGTCCGACAAGGAGGATTACATGGATGAGAGGGCGATGATGCGGGAAGTCATTGCTGACGCGAACCGTGCAGAAGAGCATGTTGTCAATTTCAAGGGATCCATCAAGGGTCATCGAGTGCTCAACCGCAGCAGGGCGCGCGACTATTTGATGCTATTGTCCAACTACATTGCCCACTATGCCCTCTTAGCTAACCATTTTCGCCGGCGTTCTCGAATGCGCATGACTGCCTTTGATTGTTTGTAGCATGGCATCCAGTACTATGATAAGTACTTCAGCTTGAAGAAGGGAATCGTATGAAGGACTGACTTCTCTGGTTACCAGAAGTGTACAGCTGCACTACGAATCCTTGCATATGGTACAACCGCTGATTCATGGGACAAGTATCTACGGATGTCTGAGAGGACATGCGAAGATGCCATGATTAGGTTTGCAACTGCCGTGGTCTTGGTGTTTGTACCTTAATACCTGAGAGAACCAAATGTTGTAGACACCAAGAGCCTCTTGGCAATCTCGGAAGCAAGAGGATGGTCAAGTTTCCTCGGATCTCTTGTTTGTATGCATTGGAAATGGAAGAACTGCCCAAAAGCTTTACAATGGCAATATCAAGGCCATGTTAAGAAGCCCACCATCGTTCTTGAAGCAGTTGCATCACATGATCTTTTGATTTGGCATGACCGAGTCTCACAATGGCATCAATGTGTAGCAGCGTTCTCCATTGTTTGCTATGATGATTGAAGGAAAAGCACCTTGTCGGTATCAAAACCGGCGGATCTCGGGTAGGGGGTCCCGAACTGTGCGTTTAGGCGGATGGTAACAGGAGACAAGGGACACGATATTTTTACCCAGGTTCGGGCCCTCTCGATGGAGGTAAAACCCTACTCCTGCTTGATTAATATTGATGATATGGGTAGTACAAGAGAAGATCTACCACGAGATCAAGGAGGCTAAACCCTAAAAGCTAGCCTATGGTATGATTATTGTTCGTCCTATTGACTAAAACCCTCCGGTTTATATAGACACCGAAGAGGGCTAGGGTTACACAGAGTTGGTTACAATGGTAGGAGATCTACATATCCATATCGCCAAGCTTGCCTTCCACGCCAAGGAAAGTCCCTTCTAGACACGGGACGAAGTCTTCAATCTTGTATCTTCATAGTCCAGGAGTCCGGCCGAAGGTATAGTCCGGCTATCCGGACACCCCCTAATCCAGGACTCCCTCAGTAGCCCCTGAACCAGGCTTCAATGACGACGAGTCCGGCGCGTAGATTGTCTTCGGCATTGCAAGGCGGGTTCCTCCTCCAAGTACTTCATAGAAGATTTTGAATACAAAGGTAGTGTCCGGCTCTGCAAAATAAGTTTCCACATATTGCCATAGAGAGAATAATATTTACACAAATCTAATCTGCTGACATATTCCATAGCATGACATCACACCACGGCCAAGTCTTTATTCAAATCGTTTTACTATCCCACCTCAGCGCATTTAGCGAGGCGGTTTCCTTGGCACGTCTTGTCAAAGCAGAGATCGTGTCCCCTTATTCCGGGATTCTCATCAATACGGGCATGGGTAACCCAACCGCACCATTAATTACGGCGCTTGGGAGATAAGCGAGTTTTACCAGGCTGGTGGGGACGCATAGTCGCGTCCGCCCATATAAGGGGATAAGGATCCACCTTTTCATCCACGCCTTCTTCCTCCTTTGCCTATCCATTTCCGCGCACTCGAGCTCCAGCGCCCAAGTCCGCACACCCCACCTCAACCTTCTCTAGCCATGTCCGGAGCGGGAGGCAAGTGGATGGTCTCCTCCGTCACGGAGGGACACATCAAAAAACTGAGGAAGGCCGGATACTTGTCTAACGACATTGCGCACCGTATTCCCGAAGAGGGGCAGCTCATCCCCACCCCTAGGCCCCATGAGAGGGTGG
Source organism: Triticum aestivum (assembly GCF_018294505.1). Classification (NCBI taxonomy): domain Eukaryota; kingdom Viridiplantae; phylum Streptophyta; class Magnoliopsida; order Poales; family Poaceae; genus Triticum; species Triticum aestivum. The sequence goes on along the minus strand of NC_057797.1, from coordinate 778,023,477 downwards.
TGTTCCTCCCCCATTTCCTTCGCGGACCGGGCTTCCCTCTCCACCCATTTGTCCGGGGGCTCATGTTCTACTATGGCCTGGATTTCCACGATCTGGCCCCAAACTTTGTCCTCAACATCTCGGCGTTTATCGTCGTGTGCAAGGCCTTCCTCTGCATCCGCCCCCATTTCGGCCTATGGCTCAAGACTTCCAATGTCAAGCCGAAGGTGGTGCGCGGCACCCAGGCAGAGTGCGGAGGCGCCATGGTAGGCAAGATGCCCAACGTCCTATGGCTCGAGGGCTCCTTCGTGGAGACCCTAAAGGGGTGGCAATCGGGGTGGTTTTACATCACCGAGCTGCGCGACCCTGAATGGGTCGCAGCCCCCGAGTTCCGATCCGGACCCCCTACACGGCTCACCTCCTCGAAAGAGACGGGCCTGTCGTGGGGTAAAAAAGGAGAGCTGAATGGACTCCAAACATGCGTCCAAACCCTGGTGGACAAGAAGCTCAAACTTGTGAATGTAGTCCAGGTTATGCTCATCCGCCGGATTCTCCCGTGTCAACAACGGGCTTTCAACTTGTGGGAGTTCGATCCGGCGCAGCACCGAAATCTGAGCAGGATCTTCGACATGATGTACGAAGATGCCTGGAAGGTGCTTTTCAAGAGCGCCGAGGCCACCGCATCCGCTACCAAGGATCGCGGATTCAGCACGCAGCGTCACGCTAGTGCGGTAAGCTGTTTTTACCTTTTACAGGGTATTAGTTTTTCATAGTTTGACTCCATGCGGGATCTAAGCTCCCTTACCTTTGACAGGATTGGCAGGAGATGTCCGGACAGATCAACTGTCCAGCTCCTTTGCCTGAAGGCCCAACAGACGCTCGCTTGGCGAAGCTGCTGGTTCCGGCACCCTATGTGGTGCCAGAGAAGAAGGCCAAGAAGAAGGCCACGGGGACTCGAAAGAGTTCCCAGCGCCTGGAGGTGTTGGATTCATCATCCGATGACTCTAAGACGCACTCCTCCCGTGAAGACGAGGAGGAGGAAGAAGAGACCTCTCCCCCTCTAGTGGGGGGAGGGAAGAAAAGGAAGGCCGCCCCAACTGGGGAGGCTGAAGGGTCCAAGAAGGGGAAGACCCTTCCCCCGGACAACTCCACCAACACCGACGACGGCGAAGAGGAGTGGCCGCACAGGGCCAAGCCCCTGGCGAGATCGTAAGTATTTGGACACCAGAGCAATTCATAGTGTTCCTTTCTTGCACAGCTCCTCCTTACACCGAATATGACTATGCAGTCCGCGCAAGGCCGGGCTCGACGAGTCGCCGAGCAGCTCCCTGGATTCGTCAGACATGAATTCACTTTCGCCTGCTACCTCCCCCACCCTACGGACGACGCCGAGGTGCTGTCCCAACAGGTTCCAAGCCAGGAGGAGGTGGTCCTGGAGGCGCCGCAAGGCGACCTCCCGGACTCCAGGCGCAAAGGGGATAAAACACCCAAGGGCTCCGAGTCCGGCCTTGAGCCGGACACCGCGTCGGAACCTTCAACGGTTCCGAACTCCGGTAGGCAGCCTCCTTCCAAGAGGAGCAAGCCTACCGAGCCGGTGACCTCCGTCCAACCGGAGGCACCAGACAATTTGCTGGAGGTGCTTAACGGTGCCTCCATCGACGAGGAGCACCGCACTATTATGAGTGCGGTGATCCAGAAGGTTCAGTCCGCCAAGAGCGGACTGACTGAAGCCTGTGACAGCCTTCTAACAGGCTTTGAGGTAAGTAAAGAATATGTAAATATATTACCGCATAGACAGTAGCCCCTGATGCTCTGTTCGGCGTTCGGAAAGAAAAGCCGAATAGAGAATCTAATAACATTCGCAGGAGTCTAACATAATCAGGTCAACATGCATATGCAGGCTTCGCTGCTGGCCTCCGCCGCACTGACTACGGAGGTGGATACGCTGAAGCAAAACCTCACGCGGTCTGAGAACAGGCTCGCCCATGCCAAGAGGCAACTCGAGGAGAAGGAAGGTAAGTAATACCTTGCGCAAGTATATAGAGAAGATGTGGTTGCAAAAAATGACAGGATCAACATGCTATTATAGGGGCCACGACCGAGGTGGCAACCCTTAAGAAAGCGCTGTCCGAGGCCGAAAACAGAACGGCCGCGGAGCGCACAGAGAGAGGGAAGCGGGAGGTGCGGGTGGAGGAGGTGCAGAAAGAGCTCCAGGCTCTCATGAAAAAACATGAGAGTTTGGAGCTTGACTCAAAGACGCAAGCGTCCGAGCTTGCGGCAGCCCTCGAAAGCGCGAAGTCTGCCAAGGCCGAAGCCCAGAAAGCCCTCCAAGAAGTTGAAGCGATGAAGAAGATAGCGGAGGGTAAGGCATTCATTATGCAAAGCAAGCACGTGAAAGTGAATTACTTGTTACTTACCCGAGTCCGGATCTCTCTAGGAGCATTCGCAGATTTGCCCCGCAGTGCGTCTGATGCCGCCGCCTACTACCGAGCCGAGGAGGGGAGCTCGACGGAGAAGATGTTCTGGTCTCAGTATGCTGAGGCCGGACACCTGGTGCCTTTGAGCGACCAGCTGAAGCAAATGGTCGAGCTCCACAAGGTGGCCGAACTGGCCATAAAGGGCCTCATAGCTCGGCTTTGGCCTGGAGAGGCTCTCCTGGGAGCTACTTCGGGCTGGTGAGGCGGCTGGTGGATGCCTGTCCATGGCTTGAAGTAATCAAGCGCTCCGTCTGCATCGAAGGTGCCCGTAGGGCGCTTGCCCGTGCTAAAGTGCACTGGGGCAAGATGGATGCGGAGAAGCTGGTGAAGGACGGGCCGCCGCCGGGCAAGGAGCATCGCGTCCCGGAAGCGTATTATGAGGGCGTCCTGAAGGGTGCCCTCCTTATAACGGATGAATGCTCCAAAGATGTAATTTTTGAGTAAACTCGCATTTGTGATCCTGTACGCTGAAAACTTGTTCATATGCGCTAAGCAACGCTTTTGAATTTAAAATATTACCTTCTGTGCGGCCGTTTATCAAATTTGAGAGATGGCGAGTCGTCGGCTTCTGCCCCCATGCCACGAGTGCTGGGGTGTTCGGGATAAACATGAGCGCTCTTTTTCCCATTCTTGGGTCCTTCGAGGGAGGCGCTCAACACAACGAACAAGGCAATCGGACTATAATGCTTGAACACTCTCACTTAGCCATAGAATTCTATAATTTTAAATTTCGGCGAAGCCCCTAGTGTTCGGAAGACCGAGTTCGGGGCGCTATCCACGCCTAGGCCGGACAAAGCCGACTCCTCGCTCTAAGCGGCATAAGTCTTTAGGGACTCGAAAACCTCTCGAACAGCGACCAGCTCTCGCCTCATCATGACGGTCAGTTTTAGCTTTCTCTACTGAGGTGCTTAGCCCAGCTCAACTGGGGCACAATCGCAGTAGTTCTCCTAGTGCTACCTTAGCCGATATAACGGAACGTAAGGTACCAAAACATAGGAGCCGGGCAAACCCAACTATTGACCCAAGACATGATTCGGAGCCGATGCATATAATGCTATAAGTTCGGGGTGCCGCACTTGTGAAAGTGTTCGGACTTCTCACACCGTATTGTGGGGTACTTAAGCCCCTGGCGTATTGGCCGTACCAAAGTGTACGGGTGCAACATGTCATTAATGAACATATATTCGTAAAAAAGAGTAATGCAATAATAGACGGAAGCTATGCATTGTTTATTTAAAAAAGCTGCGATCAAAGCAGAACGATACAAATAGTGCAATAAGCAAAAGATGGGACTATTTAACATGTCCTTTCCAGGGAGGAGCTACGGAATGGTATGTGAAACAGGTATACTGCTCGTTATAGAGACCACCTTAGAGTTCCATAGTGCGGCGTAGCTTTCTGCTTCCCTGGTTGTATCGTTTGTGCGGCAATTGTACTGCCGGACAAGCCTTCCGAAGAATGGAGTCCTGAAAATAAGAGAAAATTAAGAAATCGGCAGCCCCTAGTGCGGTTTAAGCCGCGTTTCGGGCGTGCCGTGATGGTGCCCCTCCCCCTTTGCCCATGGTATTTCCAGAGCGTAGTTATGTACGCGCAACACTGGTTTCGCAAGTTCGCGAGGGCTGGGGTTGGGGCCGCATTGCTACGCTTGCTCGGAACGTGCCAGGCGGTCTTGTTGTAGGTTACTCCGGGCGCGCTTGACGGTGTCCAAACGTTTAATGGCCGGACTGGAGAATTGCCTTGAGAGGCTGCTTTGTACTTCCGCTGCGATAGCCGCCGTATGCTCCTCCGTTCGGAGAGAGCGTTCGGTGTTTCCATTGACCGTGATGACTCCTCGAGGGCCTGGCATCTTGAGCTTGAGGTATGCGTAGTGCGGCACCGCATTGAACTTAGCAAATGTGGTTCGCCTGAGCAGTGCGTGATAGCCACTGCGGAACGGGACTATGTCGAAGATTAACTCCTCGCTTCGGAAATTATCCGGAGATCCGAAGACCACTTCAAGTGTAACTGAGCCTGTACAGTTGGCCTCTACACCTGGTATGACGCCTTTAAAGGTCGTTTTAGTGGGTTTAATCCTCGAGGGATCGATGCCCATTTTCCGCACTGTATCCTGGTAAAGCAGGTTCAGGCTGCTGCCGCCGTCCATAAGGACTCTAGTGAGGTGAAATCCGTCAATAATTGGGTCTAGAACCAATGCGGCGAATCCGCCATGACGGATGCTAGTGGGGTGGTCCCTTCGATCAAAAGTGATCGGGCAGGAAGACCATGGGTTGAACTTTGGGGCGACTGGCTCCATCGCGTATACGTCCCTTAGCGCACGCTTCCGCTCCCTCTTGGGGACGTGGGTTGCGTATATCATGTTCACCGTCCGCACTTGTGGGGGAAAACCTTTCTGTCCACTGTTGTTCGGCGGCCGGGGCTCCTCCTCGTCATCGCTATGCAGCCCCTTGTCTCTGCTTTCGGCATTTAACTTGCCTGCCTGCTTGAACACCCAACAATCCCTGTTGGTGTGATTGGCTGGTTTTTCGGGGGTGCCATGTATCTGGCATGAGCGGTCGAGTATTCGGTCCAAACTGGACGGGCCCGGAGTATTTCTTTTGAATGGCTTTTTCCGCTGACCGGGTTTAGAGCCTCTGAATCCGGCATTAACTGCCGTATCCTCAGCATTGTCGCCGTTAATGCGGCGCTTTTGCTTGTTGCGACGCGACCTGCCACTGCTGTCCTTGGTATCCGAATTACCAGGGCTCTTGGTCATGTTATTGCTGCGAGCTAGCCAGCTGTCTTCTCCCGCGCAAAAGCGGGTCATAAGTGTCGTGAGGGCTGCCATAGATTTCGGCTTTTCCTGTCCTAGGTGCCGTGCAAGCCACTCGTCGCGGATGTTATGCTTGAAGGCTGCTAGGGCCTCTGCGTCCGGACAGTCGACGATTTGATTTTTCTTGGTTAGGAACCGTGTCCAGAATTGTCTGGCCGATTCCTCTGGCTGCTGAATTATGTGGCTTAGGTCATCGGCGTCTGGTGGTCGCACATAAGTGCCCTGGAAATTGTCGAGGAATGCGGCTTCCAGGTCCTCCCAACAACCAATTGATTCTGCTGGCAAGCTGTTAAGCCAATGCCGAGCTGGTCCTTTAAGCTTGAGTGGGAGGTATTTGATGGCGTGTAGGTCATCACCGCGGGCCATGTGGATATGAAGGAGATAGTCCTCGATCCATACCGCAGGATCTGTTGTGCCATCGTATGATTCGATGTTCACGGGTTTGAAACCCTCGGGGATTTGATGATCCATTACTTCATCTGTGAAGCATAGTGGGTGTGCGGCGCCTCTGTATTGGGCTATATCACGACGCAGCTCAAACGAGCTTTGTCTACTGTGTTCGGCCCGGCCGGATTTACTGTATCCGGAGTGACGATTACCGTCTCGTGCCGTGGGGCGCCCACGCGATCCGTAGATCGATCTTGTTTGCCTTGCCTTGTCCTCCAATATATCTCGCAGGTCTGGCGCATTTTCCCGTGCCTTGGTATTTTTTGAGCGGCGCCGGGGTGCGGCTTGAGTGGAGGGCCGAGAGGCCTCTCTGTCGCGGCCACGGGGTGGCCGGTCGGCCGCATCATGCGCTGGTGATGTAGGTTTAGGTGCTTCCTCCTCTAATCGGGGTAGCAACCTGCGCTTTGGGTAGCTCTTGGAGGGGCGTTCGAGTTCATACTCTTCGGCCGCAAGGACTTCAGTCCATCTGTCGGCTAGCAAATCTTGATCAGCTCTAAGTTGTTGCTGTTTTTTCTTGAGGCTGCTCGCCGTGGCCATAAGCCTGCGTTTGAAACGCTCTTGTTCGACGGGATCCTCCGGCACGACAAATTCGTCGTCGTCGAGGCTTGCCTCGTCTTCGGAGGGAGGCATATAATTATCGTCCTCGACCTCTCTGTCTGCCGCTCTCTCATGAGGGCTGGCTTCTCCATCCTCCTGTGCTGAATCTTGCTGGAGGTGGTTGTCTTCGGCACTGTCCGGGGTGTTATTATCTCCCGTGCCGGAATCACCGTTTTTGCTTTGGCGGGATTTAGAGCGGCGCCGCTGACGCCGGCGCTTAGGCTGCTTCTTGGAGGGGTCATCCTCCGCTGTTCCATCGCCATTGCCTTCTTTTGGGGTGTCCACCATGTATATATCATACGACGAGGTGGCTTTCCAGTGCCCTATAGGCGCTGGTTCTTGATCGTCTCCTGCATCGGCGTCCATACCGTCGATGTCTTCGGAGTCGAAGTCGAGCATGTCGGTTAAATCATCGACAGTGGCTACGAAGTGGGTGGTGGGTGGGCTTTGAATTTCTTCATCATCCGCATCCCAACCTTGCTGACCATAGTCCGGCCAGGGCTCTCCTGATAAAGAGAGAGACTTTAGTGAATTCAGAATATCGCCGAAGGGCGAGTGCTGAAAGATGTCCGCGGCGGTGAACTCCATGATCGGCGCCCAATCGGGTTCGATCGGTAGGGGCGCGGAGGGCTCGGAGTCTGGAGAGGAGTCCGGCTCCTTGGAGTCACGGGCTTCGCAGAGAATAGGGCTGGTGTTCGGCTCGATCGCCGTAGAGATTGCAGCCCCCGAGGCGGTGTCCAACCACCCATCCTCGATTGGCGCAGTTGGCTCCGAATTAAGGGTCGGAGCTGATGCGGGTGCGGCCTCCAGGGCACTGTTCGGCGGCAGAGCTAGATCATGCCCATCGTGACAGTGCGGCGCGCTCGGCTGCGGCTCGAATCCGTCGAAGATCAAGTCTCCGCGGAGGTCGGCCGTGTAGCTCAAACTTCCAAATCTGACCTGATGGCCAGGGGCGTAGCTTTCGATCTGCTCCAGATGACCAAGCGAATTGGCCCGCAGTGCAAAGCCGCCAAATACGAAGATCTGTCCGGGGAGAAAGTCTCACCCTGGATCGCATCGTGTTGATGATCGGAGGAGCCATCGGGCCTAAAAGTGACGACACAGAGGAACTCTCAATGAAAGCACCAATGTCGGTGTCAAAACCGGCGGATCTCGGGTAGGGGGTCCCGAACTGTGCGTCTAGGCGGATGGTAACAGGAGACAAGGGACACGATGTTTTTACCCAGGTTCGGGCCCTCTCGATGGAGGTAAAACCCTACTCCTGCTTGATTAATATTGATGATATGGGTAGTACAAGAGTAGATCTACCACGAGATCAAGGAGGCTAAACCCTAGAAGCTAGCCTATGGTATGATTGTTGTTCGTCCTAAGGACTAAAACCCTCCGGTTTATATAGACACCGGAGAGGGCTAGGGTTACACAGAGTCGGTTACAATGATAGGAGATCTTGAATATCCGCATCGCCAAGCTTGCCTTCCATGCCAAGGAAAGTCCCATCCGGACTCGGGACGAAGTCTTCAATCTTGTATCTTCATAGTCCAGGAGTCCGACCGAAGGTATAGTCCGGCTATCCGGACACCCCCTAATTCAGGACTCCCTCACTCCTCTTCCAATAGGCATGAGTACAATATGACCTACTATCTGATTGATCGTATCCATACTTTGTGGGCTACCTTTGTCAACAACATCTCTAACCCAGTTTGCCAGAAAAAGTCTCACTTTGCCCAAAGACAAGAAGCTGCTAGAAAGGATGTTGAGAGGACATTTGGAGTTCTGCAGACACGTTTTGCAGTTGTTTGTGGTCCAGCTAAACAATGGGATGCGGAGACCTCATGGGAGGTGATGACATGTTGTGTGATCATGCACAACATGATCATCGAGGATGAGAGTGACGATGCTGCAGCAAGTCATCAATTTGAGAACATGAGTTATCCTATCGAACTTCCTTACCAGAATCCGACCAAATTTGAAGAGTTTGTGAGGTAGGGTGGAACCCTAGAGGGCCGATCTTTCATGAGAGGAGCGGATCCCGCGATGAACACGATGAACACGAGGGGAATCACGAGGGGAAACACAAGGGAGAACACGAGAGAAACACTAAAACCAACAAGATTGATCACACATATGCTAGATTCTCGAACACAAAAGAGTTCACACGATCCACGATACACGGTAACCGGTTCTTCTCCAAAGGAGGTCTTGATGGGGCCACCCAAAAGGGGGTCTTGAATCCAAGGGGATCTTCTCTGTAGAGGGGCCGCGGTCTCTCTCGAGGAGTAGATCCGATTTGGATGAGCGAGGCTCTATCTCTAATATGAGCTATCACAACGCTAACCCTAGAAAAGAGAGGAGGTGGGGGTCTATATAGTCTTAGAGGTCGAAGGGGTACATGGGCTTCGGCCCAACACGAAATCAGCACATAGGCATCAGACGTCCGGTGGCTACCGGTTGTCCAGAGGCTCGCGAGGGTCTGGACGTCTGGTGCTCGTTGGGCGTCCGTAGATTCGGCTCGGGTGTGCTTCGATTGGATGTCCGATCGGGATCAGATGTCTGGGGCGTCGGTCGTCCGGAGGTCTTCGGGAATCCGGCGTTTTGGCTCGGGAGTGGTAGCATGCTACCTCTTGAGCACTGCGTTGGTTTTCCCCGAAGAGGAAGGGATGATGTAGCAAAGTAGCGTAAGTATTTCCCTCAGTTTTTGAGAACCAAGGTATCAATCCAGTAGGAGGCTACGCGCGAGTCCCTCGTACCTGCACAAAACAAATAAATCCTCGCAACGGGGTTGTCAATCCCTATGAGGCCACTTACGAGAGTGAGATCTGATAGATATGATAAAGATAATATTTTTGGTATTTTTATTATAAATATGCAAATAAATAGCAAAGTAGTAGGAGAACAGTATGATAAAGATAGACCCGGGGGCCATAGGTTTCACCAGTGGCTTCTCTCAAGAGCATAAGTATTCTACGGTGGGTAAACAAATTATTGTTGAGCAATTGACAGAATTGAGCATAATTATGAGAATATCTAGGCATGATCATGTATATAGGCATCACATCCGAGACAAGTAGACCGACTCCTGCCTGCATCTACTACTATTACTCCACTCATCGACCGCTATCCAGCATGCATCTAGAGTATTAAGTTAAAAACAGAGTAACGCCTTAAGCAAGATGACATGATGTAGAGGGATAGACTCATGCAATATGAAGAAAACCCCATCTTGTTATCCTCGATGGCAATAATACAATACGTACCTTGCTGCCCTTACTGTCATCGGGAAAGGACATCGCAAGATTGAACCCAAAGCTAAGCACTTCTCCCATTGCAAGAAAGATCAATGTAGTAGGCCAAACCAAACTGATAATTCGAAGAGACTTGCAAATATAACCAATCATACATAAAAGAATTCAGAGAAGATTCAAATATTGTTCATAGATAGACTTGATCATAAACCCACAATTCATCGATCTCAACAAACACACCGCAAAAAGAAGATTACATCGAATAGATCTCCACAAGGGAGGGGGAGAACATTGTATTGAGATCCAAAAAGAGAGAAGAAGCCATCTAGCTACTAACTATGGACCCGTAGGTCTGAGGTGAACTAGTCACACTTCATCGGAGAGGCTATGGTGTTGATGTAGAAGCCCTCCGTGATCGATGCCCACTCTGGCGGAGCTCCGGAACAGGCCCCAAGATGGGATCTCATGGATACAGAAAGTTACGGTGGTGGAATTAGGGTTTTGGCTCCTGTTCTGATCGTTTGGGGGTACGTGGATATATATAGGAGGAAGACGTACGTCGGTGGAGCAACAGGGGGCCCACGAGGATGGGGGCGCGCCTGGTAGGGTAGGGCGCGCCCCCTACCTCGTGGCCTCCTGTTACGTGCCTTGGCGTAGGGTCCAAGTCTCCCGGGTCTTATCTGTTGAGAAAATCACGTTCCCGAAGGTTTCATTCCATTTGGACTCCGTTTGATATTCCTTTTCTTCGAAACCCTAAAACAGGCAAAAACAACAATTCTGGGCTGGACCTCCAGTTGATAGGTTAGTCCCAAAAATAATATAAAAGTGGATAATAAAGCCCAATAATGTCTAAAACACTTGATAATATAGCATGGAGCAATCAAAAATTATAGATACGTTCGAGACGTATCAAGCATCCACAAGCTTAATTCCTGCTCGTCCTCGAGTAGGTAAATGATAAAAACAGATTTTTTGATGCGGAGTGCTACTTGGCATAATTTTAATGTAATTCTTCTTAATTGTGGTATGAATATTCAGATCCGAAAGATTCAAGACAAAAGTTCATATTGACATGAAAATAATAATACTTCAAGCATACTAAACTAAGCAATTATGTCTTCTCAAAATAACATGGCCAAAGAAAGTTCATCCCTACAAAATCATATGCTTTAGTCATGTTTCATTTTCGTCACACAAGAATGCTCTCATCATGCACAACCCCGATGACAAGCCAAGCAATTGTTTCATACTTTAGTAATCTCAAACCTATAAACTTTCACACAATATATGAGCGCGAGCCATTGACATAGCACTATAGGTGGAATAGAATATAATGAGGGGGTTATGTGGAGAAGACAAAAGAGGAGAAAGTCTCACATCAACGAGGCTAATAAATGGCTATGGAGATGCCCACCGATTGATGTTAATGCAAGGAGTAGGGATTGCCATGCAACGGATGCACTAAAGCTATAAATGTATGAAAGCTCAACAAAAGAAACTAGTGGGTGTGCATCCAACTTGCTTGCTCACGAAGACCTAGGGCACTTGAGGAGGCCCATTGTTGGAATATACAAGCCAAGTTCTATAATGAAAATTCCCACTAGTATATGAAAGTGACAAAACAAGAGACTCTTTATCATGAAGATTATGGTGCTATTTTGAAGCACAAGTGTGCCAAAGGATAGTAACATTGTCCCTTCTATTTTTTTCTCTCATTTTTATGGCCTTTTCTTTTTTTATGGCCTTTCTCTTTTTTATTCCTCACTTGGGACAATGCTCTAGAAAATGATGATCATCACACTTCTATTTATTTACAACTCAATGATTACAACTCGATACTAGAACAAAAGATGACTCTATATGAATGCCTCCGGCGGTGTACCGGGATATGCAATGGACCAAAAGTGACATGTATGAACGAATTCTGAATGGTGGCTTTGCCACAAATACTATGTCAACTACATGATCATGCTAAGCAATATGACAATGATGAATGTGTCATGATGAACGAAATGATGGAAAGTTGCATGGCAATATATCTCAGAATGGCTATGGAAATGCCATAATAGGTAGGTATGGTGGTTGTTTTGAGGAAGATATAAGGAGGTTTATGTGTGAAAGAGTGTATCATATCATGGGGTTTGGATGCACCGGCGAAGTTTGCGCCAACTCTCAATGTGAGAAAGGGCAATGCACGGTACCGAAGAGGCTAGCAAGGATGGAAGGGTGAGAGTGCGTATAATCCATGGACTCAACATTAGTCATAAAGAACTCACAAACTTATTGCAAAAATCTACAAGTCATCAAAAACCTCGGTACTATGCGCATGCTCCTAGGGGATAGATTGGTAGGAAAAGACCATCGCTCGTCCCCGACCGCCACTCATAAGGAAGACAATCAAATAACACCTCATATTTCAAATTTGTTGCATAACGTTTACCATACGTGCATGCTACGGGACTTGCAAACCTCAACACAAGTATTTCTCAATTTCACAACTACTCAACTAGCACGACTTTGATATTATTACCTCCATATCTCAAAACAATTATCAAGCATCAAACTTCTCTTAGTATTCAAAACACTCTTAAGGAAATTTTACTAATCTTGAATACCTAGCATATTAGGATTTTAAGCAAATTACCATGCTATTAAGACTGTCAAAATAATCTAAGTGAAGCATGAGAGATCAATAGTTTCTATAAAACAAATCCACCACAGTGCTCTAAAAGATATAAGTGAAGTACTAGAGCAAAACTATATAACTCAAAAGATATAAGCGAAGCACATAGAGTATTCTAACAATTTCCAAAACATGTATGGCTCTATCAAAAGATGTGTACAGCAAGGATGATTGTTGTAAACTAACAAGCAAAGACTCAAATAATACAAGACGTTGCAAGCAAAACACATATCATGTGGTAAATAAAAATATAGCTTCAAGTAAAGTTACCGATAGAAGTAGACGAAAGAGGGGATGCCTTCTGGGGAATCCCCAAGCTTTGGCTTTTAGGTGTCCCTAGATTATCTTTGGGGTGCCATGGGCATCCCCAAGCTTAGGCTCTTTCCACTCGTTGTTCCATAATCCATCAAATCTTTACCCAAAACTTGAAAACTTCACAACACAAAACTTAAAGTAGAAAATCTCGTGAGCTTCGTTAGCGAAAGAAAACAAAAGACCACTTCAAGGTACTGTAATTAACTCATTATTTATTTATATTGGTGCTATACCTACTGTATTCCAAGTTCTCTATGGTTTATAAACTATTTTACTAGCCATAGATTCATCAAAATAAGTAAACAACACACGAAAACAGAATCTGTCAAAAACAGAAGAGTCTGTAGTAATCTGTAGCTAGCGCAAGATCTGGAACCCCAAAAATTCTAAAATAAATTTCTGGACGTGAGGAATTTATCTATTAATCATCTTGAAAAATAATTAACTAAATATCGCTCTCCAAATAAAAATGGCAGCAGTTCTCGTGAGCGCTAAAGTTTCTGTTTTTTACAGCAAGTTCAACAAGACTTTCCCCAAGTCTTCCCAACGGTTCTACTTGGCACAAACACTAACTAAACACAAAAAACACAACCAAAATAGAGTCTAAATAAATTATTTATTACTAAACAGGAGCAAAAAGCAAGGAATAAAAATAAAATTGGGTTGCCTCCCAACAAGCGCTATCGTTTAACGCCCCTAGCTAGGCCTAACAAGCAAGAATAGATCTAGGTATTGCCATCTTTGGTAGGCAATCCATAAGTGGATCTCATAATAGATTCATAAGGTAATTTAATTTTCTTTCTAGGAAAGTGTTCCATGCCTTTCCTTAATGGAAATTGGAATCTAATATTTCCTTCCTTCATATCAATAATTGCACCAAGCGTTCTAAGGAAAGGTCTACCAAGAATAATAAGGACATGAAGGATTGCAATCTATGTCAAGAACAATAAATTCTATGGGAAAATAATTCCTATTTGCAACAATAAGAACATCATTAATTCTTCACATAGGTTTCTTAATAGTGGAATCCACAAGGTGCAAGTTTAGAGAGCAATCATCAAAATCACGGAAACCTAACAAATCACACAAAGTCTTTAGAATCATGGAAACACTAGCACCCAAATCACATAAAGCATAGCATTCATGATCTTTAATTTTAATTTTAATAGTTGGTTCCCACTCATCATAAAGTTTTCTTGGGATAGAAACTTCCAATTCAAGTTTTTCTTCATAAGATTGCATCAAGGCATCAACGATATGTTTAGTAAACGCTTTATTTTGACTATAAGCATGAGGAGAATTTAGCACGGATTGCAACAAGGAAATACAATCAATCAAAGAGCAATTTTCATAGTTAAATTCCTTGAAATCCATAATAGTGGGTTTAGCAACATCTAGGGTTTTAATTTCTTCAATCCCACTTTTATCAATTTTAGCATCAAGATCAACAAATTCTGAATTCTTGGAACGCCTTCTAGGTAAAGGTGGATCATATTAAGTCCCATCATTATCAAGATTCATATTGCAAACAAATATTTAATAGGGGACACATCAATAACTTTTAGATCTTCATCATTATTTTCATAGGAACTAGAAGAACATGCTCTTATAAAGGCATCTTTCTTAGCACGCATCCTAGCGGTTCTTTCTTTGCACTTATCAATGGAAATTCTCATGGCTTTGAGAGACTCATTGATATCATGCTTAGGTGGAATAGATCTAAGTTTCAAATAATCAACATCAAGAGCAATTCTATCAACGTTCCTAGCCAAATCATCAATCTTAAGCAATTTTTCTTCAACCATAGCATTAAAATTCTTTTGTGAAGTAATAAATTCTTTAATATCAGAATCAAAATCAGAGGGCATATTATTATAATTTCCATAAGAATTGTTGTAGGAATTACCATAATTATTAGAGGGATTACTAGGGTAAGGCCTAGGATTGAAATTTCCTCTATACGCGTTGTTACCAAAATTGTTCCTACCAACAAAATTCACATCCATAGATTCATTATTATTATCAATCAAAGTAGACAAGGGCATATCATTAGGATCAGAAAAAACACTCTTATTAGCAAATAATTTCATAAGTTCATCCATCTTTCCACTCAAAACATTAATTCCTTCTATCGCATGCACCTTTTATTAGTAGATCTTTCAGTGTGCCATTGAGAATAATTAACCATAATATTATCTAGGAGTTTAGTAGCTTCTCCTAAAGTGATTTCCATAAAAGTGCCTCCCGCAGCCGAATCTAAAAGATTTCTAGAAGCAAAATTCAATCCGACATAAAAAATTTGTATAATCATCCACAAATTTAAACCATGAGTAGGGCAATTACGTATCATTAATTTCATTCTCTCCCAAGCTTGTGCAACATGTTCATGATCAAGTTGCTTAAAGTTCATCGTTTCTAAGAGAGATGATCTTAGCGGGAGGAAAATACTTATAGATAAAAGCATCTTTGCACTTGTTCCATGAATCAATACTATTTTTAGGCAGAGACGAAAACCAAGCTTTAGCACGATCTCTAAGCGAAAAAGGAAATAGCTTCAATTTAACAATATCATTATCCACATCTTTCTTCTTTTGCATGTCACACAAATCAACAAAGCTATTAAGATGGGTAGCAGCAACTTCACTAGGAAGGCCGGAAAATGGATCTTTCATGACAAGATTCAGCAAAGCAGTATTAATTTCACAAGATTCAACATCGGTAAGAGGAGCAATCAGAGTGCTAATAAAATCATTGTTGTTGGTATTGGTGAAGTCACACAATTTATTATTATCTTGAGCCATCGTGACAAGCAAGCAAACTAACACACAAGCAAACAAAAAGCAAGCAGGTAAAAAGAGGAAAATAGAGAAAGAGAGGGAGGATATATATATATAGAGAGAAAGAGGGCGAATAAAACGACAAGGGTGAAGTGGGGGAGAGGAAAACGAGAGGCAAATGGCAAATAATGTAATGCGGGAGATAAGGGTGTGTGATGGGTACTTGGTATGTTGACTTTTGCGAAGACCTCCCCGGCAACGACGCCGGAAATCCTTCTTGCTACCTCTTGAGCACTGCGTTGGTTTTCCCTGAAGAGAAAGGGATGATGCAGCAAAGTAGCGTAAGTATTTCCCTCGGTTTTTGAGAACCAAGGTATCAATCCAGTAGGAGGCTACGCGCGAGTCCCTCGTACCTGCACAAAACAAATAAATCCTCGCAACCAACGCAAATAGGGGTTGTCAATCCCTATGAGGCCACTTACGAGAGTGAGATCTGATAGATATGATAAAGATAATATTTTTGGTATTTTTATGATAAAGATGCAAAGTAAAATAAAGGCAAAGTGAATAGCAAAGTAGTAGGAGAACAATATGATAAAGATAGACCCGGGGCCATAGGTTTCACTAGTGGCTTCTCTCGAGAGCGTAAGTATTCTACGGTGGGTGAACAAATTACTTTTGAGCAATTGACAGAATTGAGCATAATTATGAGAATATCTAGGCATGATCATGTATATAGGCATCACGTCCGAGACAAGTAGCCCGACTCCTGCCTGCATCTACTACTATTACTCCACTCATCGACCGCTATCCAACATGCATCTAGAGTATTAAGTTAAAAACAGAGTAACACCTTAAGCAAGATGACATGATGTAGAGGGATAGACTCATGCAATATGAAGAAAACCCCATCTTGTTATCCTCGATGGCAACAATACAATACGTGCCTTGCTGCCCTTACTGTCACCAGGAAAGGACACCGCAAGATTGAACCCAAAGCTAAGCACTTCTCCCATTGCAAGAAAGATCAATCTAGTAGGCCAAACCAAACTGATAATTCGAAGAGACTTGCAAAGATAACCAATCATACATAAAAGAATTCAGAGAAGATTTAAATATTGTTCATAGATAGACTTGATCATAAACCCACAATTCATCGATCTCAACAAACACACCGCAAAAAGAAGATTACATCGAATAGATCTCCACAAGAGAGGGGGAGAACATTGTATTGAGATCCAAAAAGAGAGAACAAGCCATCTAGCTACTAACTATGGACCCGTAGGTCTGAGGTGAACTACTCACACTTCATCGGAGAGGCTATGGTGTTGATGTAGAAGCCCTCCGTGATCGATGCCCCCTCTGGCGGAGCTCCGGAACAGGCCCCAAAATGGGATCTCATGGATACATAAAGTTATGGCGGTGGAATTACCTGTTCTGATCGTTTGGGGGTACATGGATATATATAGGAGGAAGAAGTATGTCGGTGGAGCAATAGGGGGCCCATGAGGGTGGGGGCGCGCCTGGTAGGGTAGGGCGCGCCCCCTACCTCGTGGCCTCTTGTTACATGCCTTGGCGTTGGGTCCAAGCTCCTGGGTCTTATCTGTTGAGAAAATTATGTTCCCAAAGGTTTCATTCCGTTTGGACTCCGTTTGATATTCCTTTTCTTCGAAACCCTAAAACAGGCCAAAAACAGCAATTCTAGGTTGGGCCTCCGGTTAATAGGTTAGTCCCAAAAATAATATAAAAGTGGATAATAAAGCCCAATAATGTCTAAAACAGTAGATAATATAGCATGGGGCAATCAAAAATTATAGATACGTTGGAGACGTATCATAGCGCCGGTCGTCCGGAGCCTGGGGTTCGTCGGACATCCAAGGTTCGCCAGTCGTCCGGTGCCTGGGAGTTTCGAGCAGTCCTTCTTCTTGTCCATTGTGCTTGGTGTCCTCATCGTCTTGTTCATTGGGCATAGCTGATCCGTGGCTATCCTCCAAGTACCTGATCACAGATAGGGTTTCCTCTTGAGGTAGTAGCCATGTCACATGCATAGAAAGTGGTAGTTCGGAGAGGAGCGAGTTCACCTTATCTTCGATAGCCCTGGCTCGTGCTCTTGTCGTTGGTCCAAATGGTGTCGTGGGAGACGTAGGTAGGTCCATGGGGATGACCTTGTGATGCTCCGCATCATCTCCCCTCCCTTGGTAAAGATCCGACCTCGGATCGAATTCTTCATCACCATGGTAGGGCGAGAGATCCTTGACATTGAAGACGTCACTCACGTTGTACTTGTCATGCAGGAGGTCGATCTTGTAGGTGTTGTTGTTGTAGCATGCAAGCACCGTGAAGGGTTCATCCGCTCGTGGTAGGAGTTTGGACTTGTGTTCGGTGGGGAAGCGGTCCTTGCGAAGGTGCAGCCACACAAGATCACCGATGTTGATTACCATGGGGTGCTTGTTGATGTTGAGCTTGGTCGCTAGTCGTTTTACTTGGCGCTCGATGGTTTGCCTTGTATCTTCATGCACCTTCTTGAGATGGTTCACACGTGCACATGCGTCCATATTGATGCGCTCTTGTAGTGGTAGAGGGAGAATGTCCAAAGGGGACAATGGGTTGAATCCGTAGATGACCTCGAAGGGGGACTTGCCGGTAGTTGAGTGTCTTGTGCGGTTGTAGGCGAACTCGGCGATAGGTAGACACTCCTCCCACTCCTTGATGTTCTTCTTGATTAGCACGCGAAGTAGAGCGGGAAGTGTGCGGTTCTTCACCTCCGTTTGGCCGTCGGTTTGTGGGTGGTAAGCCATGGAGAAGAGTAGCTTGATTCAGAGCTTGGCGCATAAGGTTTTGCAAAAGTAGCTTAGGAACTTGATGTCGCGGTCCGAGACTATCGTCTTTGGCACTCCATGTAGACGAAGTATTTCCCCACAAAAGAGATTGGCAACATGTGAAGCATCGTCTATCTTGTTGCAAGGAATGAAATGTGCCATTTTAGAGAATCTATCCGCAACAACAAACACGGATTCCTTTCCATTTCTAGTTCTAGGCAAACCAAGCACAAAATACATGCTAATATCTTCCCATGGTTGGAACGGTATTGGAAGGGGCATATATAGACCATGGGATTGAGCTTTCGACTTAGCTTTGCGACATGTAGAGCATCGGTTGGTGAAGCGGTTGACGTCGCGAAACATCTTGGGTCAAAAATAGTTCTTGGAGAGCGTAGCAAATGTCTTGTCGCGTCCAAAATGTCCCATTAGCCCTCCTCCATGATATTCTTGTAAAAGCAACAAACGAAGAGAAGACTCGGGGATGCATAGTTTATTATCTCTCATAAGGTAACCATCTTTGATATAATAGCATTCCCAAGAGGTATGCATCAAACACTTGGCATAAGGAATAGCAAAAGTAGGATCATGCGCATACAAGTCTTTTATGTGCTCAAAGCCAATGACATCCAATTCAAGTTGAGTGACAAGCATGCAAATGCGGGAAAGAGCGTCCGCCACAACATTTTCCTTACCTTTGATGTACTTGATGATATAAGGAAATGGCTCAATGAATTCACTCCATTTAGCATGACGCTTGTTCAACTTAGTTTGACCCTTAAGGTATTTAAGCGTTTCATGATCGGTATGGATGACAAATTCATGAGGGTGAAGATAATGTTCCCATTCACGCAAAACTCGCACTAAAGAATATTACTCTTTGTCGTAGATGGGGTAATTGAGTTGCGCTCCGGAAAGTTTTTCACTAAAGTAAGCTATGGGGCGCTTCTCTTGCGTTAACACACCTCCTATGCCATTACCACTAGCATCGCAATGAATCTCAAAGGGTTTGTCAAAGTTGAGTAATGCAAGCACGGGAGCATGAGTAAGAAAATTCTTAAGCTCATTGAATGTGGTATCTTGTGATGGTCCCCAAACAAAGGGTGCATTCTTCTTGCTCAACGCATGCAAAGGTGAAGCAATAGTGCTAAAATCTTTCACAAATCTACAATAGAAACCGACTAAACCAAGGAAGCTACGCACTTGTTGCAAGTTGGTTGGTTGTGGCCAAGTTTTAATAACATTGATCTTAGAGTCATCAACATGAACACCCTTAGAGGATACGACAAAACCCAAGAAAACGAGCTTATCAACGCCAAAAAGGCATTTTGCCATGTTAGCATAGAGATGCTCTTTTCAAAGAGTTCTCAAAACAGTTCGAACATGGGTGGCATGATCTTTGAGAGATTTTCTATAAACAAGGATATCGTCGAAGTAGAACACAACAAACTCACCAATGTAAGGGAGAAACACATAATTTGTAAGGCGCATGAAAGTACCCGGTGCTTCCGATAAACCCATAGGCATGAAAAACCACTCATACAAACCAAACTTTGTTTTGAAAGCGGTTTTCCATTCATCACCCTCTTGTATGCGGATTTGATAGTAACCACTTTTAAGATAAATTTTGGAAAAAATAGTGGCACCGCTAAGTCCGTCAAGCATATCATCAAGGCGAGGAATGGGGTACCTATAGCGAACGGTGATAGCATTGATGGGTCTACAATCGGAACACATGCGAAAGCTACCGTCTCTTTTTGGCACAAGAATGACCGAAACGGCACAAGGACTCAAACTTTCACGCACATGTCCATGGTCTATGAGATGTTTTACCTGCCTTTGTTTTTCTTTGGTTTCTTCGGGGTTGACGTGGTAGGGGGGCTTGTTAGGAAGAGGAGCTCCGGGGATGAGGTCTATTCGGTACTCAATGCCTCGTAGTGGAGGTAGACCCGGAGGTAGCTCGTCGGGGAAAACATCTTGGAATTCCTACAAAAGAGAAGGCAACACTAGAGGTAGATCATGAGAGTTGTTAGCTTTTGGTGCCTCATCCTTGCACAAAAGGACGTAGTGTAGTACACTAGATGGGTTCTCACACACTTCTCTTATCTCACTTTTGGTGGCAAATAGAACTAAGTTCTTCTTTTCGCTCATCGTGGAGGCACTCGATTTGGGCTTGTGGCGCTCACTCTCTTTTTGGTGGTTCACTCTCTCACTATTCTCTCCATGATGGGTGGTTTGCTTGTCGGTGATCACTTGGCTTGGAGACATAGGGCGAAGTACGTACTCCTTTCCTTTCATCTTGAAGATGTAGTGGTTCGTTCGGCCGTTGTGGATGAAACCTCTATCAAATTGCCATGGTCGTCCGAGAATAAGGTGGCAAACGGTCATTGGAACGACATCACACTCCAAAGTGTTTTCGTAATCTCCGATTTTGAAGGAGACTTGCACTCTATGCTCGACTTGTATGGTTCCGGAGTCGCTTAGCCATTGAACTTTGTAAGGATGTGGGTGCTTCGTCTTGGGCAATTGGAGCTTGGAGCAAAGTTCTTCACTTTCTAAGTTATGGCAACTCTCTCCATCAACGATGACCTTGACGGACCTTCCATTGATGTTGGCCTTGGTATGAAAGACATGGAATCTTTGGTCTTCCTTTTGTTGATGTTGAAGAGTCAATACCTTGGAGACAATGAGAGCGGGACTTGAATCTTCGTCACAAAAGACTTGTTTCTCTTCATCGTTCACTTGCCGGTGCATGGCGACTTGCTCAAGTGCTTCCGTTTCTCCTTCACTCATTGAGTCATATGTACCATGGTCGTTGAGGATCATGGTCCGCTTGTTGGTACACTCAAAGGACTTGTGGCCTCGGCCTCCGCATGTGAAGCATTTGAAGAAGGAACTTGTCTTGATGGTCTCATCGGTTGGGGTAGATGATGATGAAGCTCTCGGCTTGAAGTTGCTCGTTGTAGGAGGATGACTTGAGGTTGTCGATGCTTTCTTGTAACTCGACTTGTCGTTGTTGCTTGTATAAGGGTTGGTTGATGTAGAATGTGTTGGAGTCGTTGAAGCTTGGGTGTTGGAGAAGCGGTATGACTTGGATGAGAACTTGGCATACTTGAAGTCATCTTGCACTTGACGTTCCGCTTTGGTAGCTTGATGCACTAGCTGGATGAGGTTCGAGTATGGTTGGAAGTCGGCGATCTTCTTGATAGGGTGATTGAGTCCATTCAAGAAACGTGACATAGTTTGCTCATCATCTTCCGTGACATTAGCTCGTATCATTATAATCTCCATTTCTTTGTAGTATTCTTCAACGCTCTTGGTTCCTTGCTTGAGTAGTTGGAGTTTCTTGAAAAGGTCGTGGTTGTAGTAGGTAGGCACGAAGCGTGCTCTCATGACATCCTTCATTTGCGCCCAAGTAGTGATGGGTGGTTCACCTTTTTCCGCTCGACACTCAATGACTTGTTCCCACCAAATGAGGACATAGTCTTGGAACTCAAGGGATGCCATCGCGATCTTCTTCTATTCTTCATAGTTGCGCAAATGGAACATTTTGTCGACCTTCAATGCCCATGAAAGGTACTCTTCAGGATCATTGCTTCCATTGAACTTGGGCATGGTGAACTTTAACTTGCCGTAGTGTTCCTCTTCATTGTGTTCGGGTCGGGAATGATGACGTCCTTGACGAGGAGGATCGTCTCTCACAACTTTCTCTTGGCGTGGAGGATTTCCAATGTCTTGCTTTTCTTGTTGAACTTGATGTTCTTGGCGAGCTTGTGGAGGAACTTGTCGAGCTTGACGATGCACGCGAGTTCGATATCTTCGTTCGTGAACTTCATCACAGAGTGCTTCTTGATGCTCACGAGCTTGTCGTCCTCGATTGTCTACGGCTTGACTTGATTCTCGTAGGGCGTGTTGCGCCTCAAGTGCTTGAGCTTCTCGTAATTGTTGCTCTTGACATTGTGCCTCGGCATCTTGTGCATCTTGGTGTAGGCGCGCTTGCTCTTCCTCTTCGTGTTGGCGTTGGCGTTGCTGTTCTCGTGCTTACGCAAAGGTAGCTTGGTTTTGATGATGTCGTTGTTTTTTAGAGTTGTTGTCGTGTAGAGGGTTGCAATTTTCTAGACGATCTTGGCGCGCGGCACGTCGAAGAGTATTGGATGTTGGTGTACTTGAGCCGGAGATGGTGTAGTCGGAGTGTCGACTTGAGCGGCTCCGTCTTGATGAGGAAGAAGTGGAAGAAGAGCGGTTGATCAACGAAGCACGAATCACGTCCATTCTTGCATGATTATCTTGCTTGTGGTCTTCGATCTTGTGGTCGAAATAGTCTCTTGTGCGTTGCTCGGAGAGTCGCAAGTCGGTGGCGAGGTTGTCTATGCGTTCACTCATTGCTTGTTGCTCTTGATGCAAAGCACGTTGTGCACCAAAGATGTGACTCTTTGTGATGTAGGATTTCATGTCATCGTCTTGCTCGATGTAGAGTGGGTTGGTAGAAGTACTTCGCCTATCCATCATTCCAAACAAATATGTGAGTGGGAGAAGGAGAAGAACTTATACCAAATGTATCTTGACCAATGTTGAAGATGGATCAATGATCACTCAATGTGGAACAAGGAAATAGCACAATTGGTACCAATTCTTGTCGGTTTCTCACACCTACACAAGTAAAAGCTTATGGTGGAGCTCGATTAGGATGGTGGCACAAAATTTGATGCGATTGTTAGTGATCTTCAATAATGTTGGAAAAGATTCGCAAGTTTGCATTGCAACAAGTAGACCAATAGCAAAATATGGTACACAGAAACACACACGCAAAGAGATGAATGGGGTCGTGCAACCAAGGATGAGCCAAAATGTGGAATCCACGAAAATGCTCTTGTTGCACAACACTAGAGAGACACTAGCACGATTGCACAATAGGCGGATACGAAGACTTCTACACAACCTACTAAGCAAAAATGCAACGACTTCTATCCCAAGTATGTTCTATGTATGGTGTTCCGATGATATGATCCAAGATGATCTAGTATGACAATCTAAATGTTGTATGATGCTATGGTTCTTGCTTAAAAGCTCTTTGCTTGTCTTTCCCTTTTGCTTAAAAGCTTGTTTGGCTCTTTGTGTTTGAGCTCTTTTCTCATGCAATGCTTCACGAACCAAGATAGCAATTGAGTATGCGATGACACTTTGCGACACAACAGATGATATGCACCAATGATATGTATGTATGCTATGGGAAGTATGGTCACTAATGTGCACAAGTCACGTTACCGGCAATACTCAAAGGCTAGTCTCGATGGGTAAGCGCCACAAAAAAGTAAGGCTATGATGGTTATCAATGTAATGGGAAGAATGACGTATCACGATACCAAGATGAGTTTACCGCTTCTTGCTTACGGTATGGTGTCAAAATGGTGGAGTGGTTGTTGTCGTTGACGCGTCCGAGGCGAAGATGAGCGGCAGTGATGTTGATGTTGAACCGTACCTAAATAGCCGAGACATAATAGGACACGGAACCGCAACTCAAATTCTCAAAGCACAATGTGGCAAAAACGTATTGGAGTGCGAAACGAGTAAGCGATGGTGGTTGCGGAAAGTGGTGGTGGTATGGGGACGTGTATGCGGAAGTTGGGCGGTGGCTGAAATTTGGGGGGGGGGGATTCAGTTTCATCAGGGTTTTATAGACGTTTGGGGGTTTACGGTCATCCGGTCGTCGGACGTCTGGAGGCTGTCGGACATCCGGTGCCTGGGCGAATTTCGGGCACGGGAAGAACAGCTAGGGTTCGTGGTGGAGAGGTCAAAATCCGTCGAATCCGGGCGATTTTGCGGATGAAAAGCGTGGAAACGAAGGGGAAAAGCTAGATCCAATCAAGGCAAAGCAAATCCACGGATCAAATCCAACAAAATTTCATCACACCAACAAATCACAAAAAAATTGGGGCTATTTATGTGGGGAATTTTCGAATTAGGGACAAAATCAACGAAACAAGGCTAGAAAACACAACGGGGAGGCTCCGAAATCATGATCAATGTGGCTCTAGATACCAAGGTGATATAGGGTGGAACCCTAGATGGCTGATCTTTCACGAGAGGAGAGGATCCCGCGATGAATACGAGGGGAATCACGAGGGGAAACACGAGAGAAACACTAAAACCAAGAAGATTGATCACGCATATGCTAGATTCTCGAACACAAAAGAGTTCACACGATCCACGATCAACAAGGGACGATACACGGTAACTGGTTCTTCTCCAAAGGAGGTCTTGATGGGGCCACCCAAAAGGGGGTCTTGAATCCAATGGGATCTTCTCCGTAGAGGGGCTGCGGTCTTTCTCGAGGAGTAGATCCGATGTGGATGAGAGAGGCTCTATCTTTAATATGAGCTATCACAACGCTAACCCTAGAAAAGAGGAGGTGGGGTCTATATATAGTCGGCTCGGGTGTGCTTCGATCGGACGTCCGGTCGGGGTCGGATGTCTGGGTCGTTGGTCGTCCGGAGGTCTTCGGAAATCCGGCATTTTGGCTCGGGAGTGGTAGTGCCGGTCGTCCGGAGGGGGCCGGTCGTCCGCAGCCTGGGATTCGTCAGACGTCCTAGGAGTTTCGAGCAGTCCTTCTTCTTGTCCATTGAGCTTGGTGTCCTCACCGTCTTGTCCGTTTGGCATAGTTGATCCGTTGCCGTCCTCCAAGTAACTGATCACACATAGGGTATCCGCTTGAGGTAGTAGCCATGTCTCATGCATAGAAAGTGGTAGTTCGGAGAGGAGCGAGTTCACCTTATCTTCGATAGCCCTGGCTCGTGCTCTTGTCATTGGTCCAAGTGGTGTCGTGGGAGACGTAGGTAGGTCCATGGGTATGACTTTGTGATGCTCCGCATCAGTTTGTTCAAATGCATCAACAAATTCGGCATCAAACAACTCATGAGCAACTGAAGGAAGATCTGATTAAGTATTTGTGGGCGATTAAAAAAGCAAACAATGTTGGAGTGTAATAGTTGAACTTATTTAATCAGAACTACTACTTCATTTGAAAGTTTGAACTATTCTAAACTATATATGCGGCTATTTGAGTGTGCGGGCTTTAAAACTGTTGGGGTCGGATGTATTTGGGTAGTGTTGGATGGACAGCTCCCGCAGTGAAACCTATTTGACGCTACAGGCGCCGGTAATTATTGTTTTCTGCAAACCGGTGCATGCAGCCGCTTTATCTGGGCTCGTCCCATTTCGCGCTCGCCTCCCAACCCATTATCTCTTTCCTTAGCTTATCCAAGGCGCAAAAATTCAGCGAGAGCTAGGACTCGAACCGAAGATTTCCTGGTTCACATCGCACTATGGTAACAACCCTGCCAAAGGAACTTCATGCGCTAAGTTCCATCACTTTTTTTCTTTATCATCTTTTCTTTCGTTTTTGTTTTTTTCATTTTTAATTTTCATTTTTTTATTTTTTATTTTTATTTTTCCTTCTTCCTCGTTTGATGATTTTTTTCAAATATCTCCACATTTTTTAAAAATTGATGAACTTTTTCAAATTCTTTGAACTTTTTCTAATTAAATGAACTTTTTTCTAATTTGATAAACTTTTTTTAATTCGTTGAATGTTTTCCAAATCGATGAACTTTTTAAAATTTTGATGAACTTTTTTCAAGATTGATGAATCTTTCCTTCAATTTTGTGAACTTATTTCAAAAATCGATGATTTTTTTTAAACTCGATGAACATTTTGTCAAAATCGATGATCTTTTTTCAAAACCAATGAACACTTTTTTGAGAACAATGATTTTTTTTCGAAAACGATGAAGTTTTAAATCTTTGTCATAAATTTTTTTCCAAAATCGGCAGACTTTGTTAAGTTTGTGAACTTTTCTTAAAAATTGATGAACTATTTCTCAAAATCAATGAACTCTTTTTTTAGTTTGTGAACTTTTGTCTCAAAATCGATGAACGTTTTTAAGTTCTTGATTTATAAAAAAAATTAAAAAAACTGAATGATAAAAAAATAGCGTGGCCATACTAGTTCATGTACAGTTAGCGCTAACCATAATCTCTATTGTCCAATGGCTGTGGTGGTCAGCTATTGTCGAACAATCCTCGCGTTCATGAGCGATGCGAGTTCGATTCCTGAAGCAGACACTTTTTTTTGCGGTTTTTGTTCTCTACGCTTTCCCATCGCGGGCCTGCCCAGCAAGGCACTGCTGCAGGTGCCAGCTACCTGTTCGGGCACTTAAGGTGCCGAATAGGAGCTCCCGGCTCCCGCATCACTGTCCGGGGACTGGTTCCCCTGTTCGATGCGAGAGCAAATTTGGGGTCGGTGTTGGGATGCCCTTACGCTTGATTTTGCCTGGCAAACAAAACCAGCCCACTTGATTTTGCCTGGCAAACAAAACCAGCCCACTTGATTTTGCCTGGCAAACAAAACCAGCCCACTGATTTGGGCCTAGCTATGAGCTCTGGGCTAGCTGACAGTAGTTTCACTGGAACAGTACAAGATTTGAGAGGATCAGTTTCGGTGGATCAAATCAGATGCATGCATCATGCTGGGAAGAACAGGTTCGCGTTTCTTTAAATGTTTGTTGATGGATTGGCGACGATCGAAGAGCCATGACTTTTTCTTGGGTAAGGAACGCACGCAGTGTACAAGTATAATATACCACTCTAGTGGTCCAGTGGAGCAGGTGCACACTTTCTGCTGTTTTTGTCTTGCAAGTGGTACGTGGCTAGATAGGCATGCATGCATCCCCCGAGAGATGCCCATAGAAATTACGGCCGTGCCATTCAAAATGGTTGGTTCCATATAGTATATGTACTCGATCGATGTTTGTAGAATCCTTCTGGTTGCACTAGTGATGTCAAGAGATGATTGCTGTAAATATGGTTGTTGTTACAAATTATTGATCATTATTTTGAACGATCTAAAATTTTCCTTCTTCTTTTTACCCAATCAAGGGAGAACTTTGATCTTGTCTTAGAGCATCTTCAAGGGAGACCCGCAAATCACCGGTATATGGCCGATCGGATACATTTGTTCACTTTTGCAATTCAATGGGGATTCGTATCAGTCTGCGAAGTTATCCGGGCGTCCAAATTCCGGTATTTTGAAGATAAACGTGGGGGAGTTTTGCCAGAGAACATGCACTTGACCAATCACATGCATGTCCCTCTCTTATCTCTCTCCTCCTAAATCGCACATGCATGGTCTTCCTCTTCTCTCTCTTCCCAACTAGACACTGAACCACAAATATCCCACCACATGCATGGTCCTCACCTACCTTTTCTCCTCCCAACCGGATACTTCGTAATTAGGATTGGATGCCTCTTGTATCATGTCCGCGAACCACGTCCAGACATAAAAACGGACATATACCAAAGGAATTTGTGGGTCGGCGTTGGAGATGCCCTTACTTTGCTAGTTGTTGATGTGATTTTTTTGTGTGCGTGCTTTGATGTTCATTTGTGTGCATCCTAAGTACGAATAGATCGTGTGTGTGCTCATTGTGTGTTTGTATCTCCTTCATACTTCATTCTAAGCTACTCGCTCTGATCGATATTAATTGTATTAGTACAACTTTATACTAAATTTGTGATAATTCATGTGGATAGGAAGGAGTAATAAAGTTCACCACTGGTTCAAAAAAAATGCATGGAATCAATCGGGTAGTGCAGTGCAGTGTACCTTTTCCTTGTATGTATATTGTATAGTATGGCTCTGTAGCATATGCGGGGGTGTCCCGTGCAAATGCATATAGTAGAATGCAAGAGGAGCAACGTTCAAGGAACCAGTTGGTTTTTCTGACCTTGATGTTTGCGACTTGCACATGCATCTGGTTCCCCTTTTGTAATTAGGGTTTAGGGTGTCTCTACCTTGTCCTGTGGATCACATCGAGCGAGCCAGGCAAATAGGTACTCAGTATGGAATGGAGGTCATTACCCGTCTATAAATAGGAAGGGTTCGTGGGTATCTTGTGCAAGCCACACGACCGTGCCCTGCCTCATAGCTATCTAGGTGCAAGCAAGAGGAAGCTCGGCTTCAGCAATGGCGTCCAGAGCAGCAGCCGCCGTTGTTTTAGCCCTGGCCTTGGTCTGCGCCGCACATTCGGCAGCAGCCGCCGGGAATCTGTCCCCTGACTTCTACAAGAAGGCGTGCCCGCAGCTGGACCAAATCGTGGCATTCCATGTGGCGGAGACCTTCCGGCGCGACGTCGGCGTGGCGCCCGGCCTCATCCGCATCCTCTTCCATGACTGCTTCACCCAGGTGCGTACCAGCGTCCTCTAGGATTTCTTTCATTTAATGAAACCATAAGGTCTTGTATGTATGTATGTATGTATGTATGTATGTATGAATAACCCTTATGAATACCATACCGTGGTTACAGGGCTGCGACGCATCGGTGCTCCTTAACGCAACCGACGGTGAGCAGAAGGTGGGGCCCAACCTAACACTTCGGCGGGTGGCGCTGGACCTCATCGAGCGCATCCGCAGCGCGGTGCACACCGCCTGCAAGGACAACAAGGTGTCCTGCGCCGACATCACCGTGCTCGCCACCCGCGAAGCGGTCTTCAAGGCCGGCGGGCCGCGATTCGACGTGGAGCTCGGCCGCCGCGACGCGCTCGCCCCGGCGCCTGCCCAGATCAACAAGCTGCCGGGGCCCTCCTTTCCTGTGCCCCTGCTCATCCAGTCCTTCAAGGGCCGTGGCCTCGACGTGGCGGACCTGGTGGCCCTCTCCGGCGCGCACACCTTCGGCGTCGCGCACTGCTCGCTCTTCCAGGACCGCTTCAAGCCGGGCTTCGGGAACCCGCCCATCGACCCCAAGTTCGCCACGATGCTCAAGGACAAGTGTGCCAATGACTTCGACCGCAAAAAGACGCAGAGCCTCGACGTGCGCACGCCCGACGCCTTCGACAACCAGTTTTACATGGACCTGGTCGCCAAGCAGGGGCTGTTCAGGTCGGACCAGGGACTCATCGAGGACCCGGCCACCAAGGCCTTGGCCGCCCAGTTCTCCCTCGACCAGCGCGCCTTCTTCGAGCAGTTCGCCAAGTCCATGACCAAGATGACCAACATGGATGTGCTCACAGGCAAGCAGGGCGAGATCCGGAACGACTGCGCCGTCCCCAACAAGCGCGTCACCGCCCACGGCGACGAGGAGGGCCATGCCGCCGACATGTGAGAGATGAAATAATCTAGTGCTCGTGAGTGAACGCTAGGATGCACGCACCATGTGTTTGTGTGTGAGTGTGCTGTGCTGTCTAGTCAATAAGACGAGTGTGCTGCTTAGTTCGTATGCTTCCTATAGCATAGGGTCGACCGAGCTTCCTTTTGCACGCCGGTGTAAGATTTCTTTCTTTTTTTTTGCGGGAAACCGGTGTAAGATTTCAGTAGCATCGTAATGTCGTCTTTTAGATTTCCAAAATCGTAATGTCTCACTAAGCTGCAAGACCAGACATAGCAATCTCAGTTCTTGTGTTTTTGCTCTTTGTTTTTCATCTTTCGGTTTCTTGTTTCGCGGGCCATGCCAGGTCAGGATTTCGTTTTTCTTCTTTTTCCTTTTTCCTTTTTATTTTTATTTCCACTTTTTCTTTAATGTATTTTTACCACTTTGTGTTTTGTCTTTTTGCTTCTTGATTTCTTATTTTATAGTTTGAATTTGTTTTTAGTATATGAGCATATATTCACACTATATTGAAGATTTTAAATATATCAGATTCCTTGAAATATATTATTTCTAAAATATATTACCATTTACAAATACACAATAAAAATATTGAAATACATGATGATCATTCTTCTAAACACAATATGAACATTTCATTAATATACGATGATAAATTTTACAATACATGGTGAATATGCTGTTTAAACAGGTGATGAATATATTTCAAATATGCAACAACCATTTTTTAAATACAAGGAAAACATCTGCTAAATATGCGACAAATATTTTTCAAATATGTGATGAACATTTTTTATCAGCATGAATTTTTTTCACATATAGGGCAAACAATTATACACATAGACATAAAGATTATTATTCTTGCATAATATACTATTTAGCTTTAAATGTTTATAACATTTTATTCTTTAAATCTATGGATTTGTTTTTGAAAAACTCAGTAATAAATGGGCTGCGCGCGCGCGCGCGCGTGTGTGTGTGTGTATGCTCGCTATGTTCACATAATAGCAGGTTCTCTGACTTGACGTCTCACAACGGGCGTGTCTATACATCGCCTAACAAGAGATGGAACATAGCGTCGCCCATTGCGGGCATTCAGTTTGGCTGGCCCAGTTAGCATCCTGCAGATTAGTTTTTTAATGTTTTTCCACTGGTTTTCTTCCTTTTGAATATATTTTAAAAAATAATTTTATTCCAAAATTTTATTTACTTTTAGAAAAACATGCATTCAATTTTTTATGCAATGTATTACTTAATTAATAAAATATAAATATATGTCACAAAAATTATATGATTAAAATTCCCTTTCAAATAGAAATCCAATGATATACTTTTTATAGCATATAAACCATAAGTTGTCAATTATATAGATGGCCAAAATTTAATCCAAAGTACGTGCGGCCAAATAAACCTGTTGAAGGAAGGACATTATTGATAGATAGCATGAATATATCCACCAAGAAACTAATCAACATGTTGTTGGAGATGGTATAATTAAAGTTGTGAAGCTGATGATATGGTAGTTATTTCGCACACGTGGGATCTTATTCGGCCTGGTTTTGCTTCCTGGGAGCACTCCCTCGTGAGTTTGGGCCTTTGGTACCGAGCATTTTAGTTCCGGCTGCTGACAGAAATTTCCCCAACACGAGAAAAAAGCTGACAGAAATTTGACAACAAACTATAAGAGCGTCTACATCTGTGCTCCCTAAACCTCACTATACACTCGGACGGATGGCCAGGTCACTGACCGGTAAAAAGAAAAACCCAACCCAGACGAGCTCCTCGTACCGGCCCCAAACGCCCAGGCTAACCGGCACCCCTCATATCCAGCCTAAATCTGAGGAGGATATGA
The DNA here is from genome assembly GCF_018294505.1 of Triticum aestivum. NCBI lineage: Eukaryota > Viridiplantae > Streptophyta > Magnoliopsida > Poales > Poaceae > Triticum > Triticum aestivum. Next base: position 777,992,321 of record NC_057797.1, on the reverse strand, counting down.
GGAGGCCCGGGCACTTCCGCCACGTTGCACCAACCCACTGTGGCCCGCTCCTCACCTGCCCCCACAAATAACCGAAGACGGATGAGCAAACCCTTGGCAAACCTTAGTCGCTCGACCTCTCCGCTCCTCATCTGTCGCATCCCTTTCCTCTCTCCTCCCAATCCCCTATCCTCCGCCATATCCGACAGCGATTCTTATCCATTGATTAGGTGAAGCTCGCTGCGGAGTCCCCTATCTCGTTGGCGCCCGACAAGGAGGAGCAAGCGCTCTGCATTGCCCTCCGTTGGTCGCGGATGGACAGGGGCGGGAGCTCCTCTTTCGCGTCGTCGGTGGCGGGTCGGGTGGGCAGTTGTAGCTCTGCAGCACCTTGGTACATGGCAGGGATCATCGTGTCCTCCTTCTCCTCGTTATCGGACAGCGACACGGCGGATGGCGACGCTCTGCCTGCCACCAATGCCTAGGCCGAGGACACACTAGTGCAGAACCGGGCAATAGCACCGGTTCGTAAGGCCTTTTAGTGCCGGTTCGGTAACCGGCACTAAAGTGTGGGCACTAAAGGTCCCCCCTCCCCTTTAGTACCGGTTCAGCATGAATCGGTGCTAAAGGGCAACCACGTGGCACGAGGCAGCTCCGGGGGCAGGGAGCCCTTTAGTACCGGTTGGTGACACCAACCGGTATTAAAAGGTTGGGGGATTTTGGGTTTATGATTTATTTTTCATTTAATTTTATGTTTTTCATTTAATTCTTTTTGGTTTGCTGGTATTTTACGATACTACATATTGTACACGTTATGCATATATATAAATAGAATTTCTAATAGAACCGATCATATATATACAGCCGGTCTATTCTGATAATATTATCAGAATAGTTATTCTGATAACACTTCCGCATTGCACGCTCAATGCAAGTGCACGTCATTGTTTGAACCAGGTGTGCTGCAGTACTCACACGAGTGAACTTCGTATCGAAAAAAACTGCATGCAGTGTTTTTCCGGTACTGTTTACACTCTAGTTTTTTAACCATTTGTCGGAACGAGGCATGTAATATATCATTGAAAAGCTATGGATTAGATGTAACTTCGCCATGTTGAACACTTTTCGAGATTCCTCACGGTTTAAGAGCAGTTTTGAAAATGGTGCGGCCCACAACGAGTGGCAGCGAGCATTTTTTCGCATTTTTTTCTAAACCACTCGTCGGAATGAAGCAAATGACACACCGTTGGATAGATATCGTCGAGGCGCATCTTTTTCATATATATTTCTTTCTCTAATTCGTTTCGGTTTAAAAGCAGTTTCAAATTTACTAAATCGCAGAATTCTGTTTTTCAAATTTTTTTAAATTTTCAGTACTGTTTTCGCTCTATTTTTTTAACCTTTTGTCGAAACAAGGCGTGTAATATGTCGTTGGAAAGCTATGGACAAGGCGCAACTTTCACATGTAGAAATGGTTTTGAAATTCCGTACAGTTTTAAGTTAATTTTGAAAATCGTGTGGCAGACGACAAATGGCAGCGACCGTTTTTCGCGAAATTTTTACAAACTGGTCGTTGAAAATGATATGCCTCTGGAAAGGTATCGACGAGACGCAACTTTTTCATATAGAACACTCTCTCTAATTCCTTACGGTTTAAGAGCAGTTTTAAATTTACCGAAATGTGGACACTCTGTTTTTCGCGACACCCAAATCGACGTGGGTACTTTATCTAACTAAAAACCGCACTGCATCGGACGAAAAACCGCACTGCATCATACATGTTAGAGAACGGCATGATTTATTTTATTCAAACATAATTTTTTTGAAGGACAAGAAATTAGAGTGCACTTCACATCGGATGTAAATGAACCACAACACTATCAAGAAGTGAACCGCATTACTTTTTTGTGGTACGTAAATCTTCCTAAGCGAGGTGGAGTGCACTTCATGTCAAGTGTTGGTGAACCACAAGACTATGAAAAGTGAACCTCGAGACTACCGTAAACGGGTCGTACTGCATCAGACAGAAAACCACACTTATTTAGACTAAAAACTGCACTTCATTGGACAGACAAGTGCACTGCATGATTTTTTTTTCTGGGACGTATTTTTTCCCAAATGAGATGGAGTGCACTTCTTTAGACTAAAACCTCCACTTCATCAGACTGACAAGTGCACTGCATGATTTCTTTTTTGTGGGACGTAAATTTTTACAAACGAGATGGAGTGCACTTCACGCTGAGCGTTGGTGAACCGCAATACTACCTCGAGACTATCAAATTTTCCAAAACGAGGTGAAGTGCACTTGACATCAAGCGTTGGGCCCGGAAGTGGACCGCAGGGACGGAGCGAGTGAACTACATCTAATAAGGAGTGAGCTGCTTTGAGATGTTCTTGTTTTGTGTTTGCCAAGTGGACCACGGAAAAGTTATATAGCGAACAACGCAAGAGAACAAAGTGAGCTACAAAGCATACACAACTACTGATAGTTTTACACAGCCACACACCCATACATATCGGCACTCTCCACTGGCCGAACCACACAAAATTCTACGGGGTACACTTTCACTAACCATCGTGGTAATGAAGTGCAGTTTTTACAATGAACTAATGAAGTGCAGTTTTCAACAAAAACAAAATTGAGGAACGGGCCATCCAGCCGAACTACATCACTTCACCTTTCCTGCAAATATAAGTAGAATGAACGTCAATAGCAAACCACAGAGGACTTCATTTGGACTTTTTTCTGTTTAGAAAAGCACAAAAATCAATGAAATGCAGAAGAGCATTATGCGTCTCCTGATGCTCTACTCGCCATGTTTGCAGTAGGCCGCCGGGAAGGGCGATGCAGTGGGGAGAGGAGGCCCATGGAACCTCCAGATAGGCCCAGCGCGCTGCATAGGATGCGCCCGCGAGCTGCACCCCAAGCGAGTGAAATACAAAATGACTAAAAAATCACTGTGGCATGTAGCCACCACAACGAAACTGCAATCCTGCCTGATTCCCGATCTACACTGCACGAGGAGTCGCAGCGCACTGCACGCCCACGGCCGTGCTGCTCCAGCGACGGAGGATGGGAGGTGGAAGAGGGGGACCGAGGGGCGGCGACCCAAGAACTCGGCGGCACCTGCGCGGGTACTTGGGGCGCGACCTGACCGGGGGAGCCTGGATCCATCGTCGGAGGTTGAGGCTGATGCGCTCATTGGTGCAATGGGGGCGGGGCCTGGCAGCGCGGCGGTGTTGCCCGGCACCGCAGGGAGGTAGTGAATGGGGAGGGGGCGGGGGCGGATCCCACCGGATCCCACGAGGACGACGACGCTGGAGGCGGACCCCACCGGATCCCACGGGGACGACGACGCTGGAGGCGGATCGGATCCGGCACCGGGAGAGGTCGCGGTGGTGGTACGACCACCATGGATGGGGAGGAGGAGGGGTTGTTCTGGTCAACGGAGCAGGGGGCGGTGGCCATCCAGGAGAAGTAGGGGGCGGTGCCACGGGAAAGTGCTGCAGGGGAGGAGGCGGAGCGTGGTGGTAGGTGGCAGGGTAGGGCTCCGGCGACGCGCGGCGAGGGCGGGGCTCCGGCGGTGCGGGTTGGAAGAAGGAGGTCAGCCGCATCGCAGGGAGGGGCCGACGCGGGGTGGGAGGTAGGAGGTCGTCGGGATGGCGCCGCGGCGGCGCGGGGGAAGGAGGTGGGGCGACGGCGCGGGCGAAGATGGCGGCTAGGCGGCGCGGGGGAGGAAGGTGGTGCGGCGGCGCGGGCAGGGAGGTGGTCTGGTGGCGAGGCGGTGGGATGCGGGTGTGGAGCACGGGGGAGCGAGGGGTGGAGGAGAGGATAAGGCGGGGTGGGTTCTGTTTTTTTTTCATTGCGTCCGTAGTTTGGTCGTGGTTAGTTTGTAGCTACAGGTGGGTCGGGGTGTTATCAAAATAAGCTCCGATCTTATCATAATAAGACTCTTAAGGATGTTATCAGAATAGACCCATCCTATATATATATATGTATATATGTGTGAATTAATTAATGATGGTTGTGAGACATTCGAATTAGCTAGCTATATACAATTTCTCCTATACAAGAATGGAAATTTCTCCTATATACAATTTCACCAATTTCCACTCCTGTCTTTGAGATCTGCTCGTTTCGGATGCCATCATGTGAATGTTCTCGCAAACGTAGTATGCACACAGATTATTCCCCGGCGCCTGCTTCAGGGCCTTTACGAGAATGGAATTTGATCAGATGATAATTAATCAAGCATGATAATTAAAGAGATGACAGCTAGCTAGTACTACTTAATTACTTACCATGGGTCGATATCATTTTAGATTTTGTTTCCATGGGCATGTAGTGACCCTGATGAACTTTGCCCAAGCCCTGCCCGCCGACAAAGAAAATGAATAAATGGGTTATTAAATAGAGTTACCAGGAAATGACGAACTAATTAAATAGGTCGAGATATAGTTAATAATGATTGAAATTACATGTTGACTATCCCCTTCATGATGGTGTAGTCAGTTGGTTTCTTAAGTAGTGAGTCTAGTCCTTGAACTGTTCATTCATCAACTTTAATGATTAACAATATCCAGTGAAATCTGGATGCACATAAGTTTGCATGTCTTAATTAAGCGGGCATATGTAAGCAAAAACATGTAGCTAGCTAGTAGGCAAAACATAATTTATAGTACAAGACAGTGTGACTCACTCGAAGTTGTAAGAAAGTAGTATATCTTCATTGTATTTGAGGTGCTTGAAGAACTCTAGCATGCTTTCCTCTACACTTTTTTCGTAATATGGATCTAATTTCCATATGTATTCATTAATGGTATTTGGGTCAACGAACCCAATGCCATAGCATTCACATTTTTCATTTCATAAATCTTCATCCTGCATAATACCACAGAAAAGAATATAGTGAGGATAATTACAGGTAATGATTGATCAAAATGATCACTACAGCTAGCTTGAGACTTAAATTACAGAAAGAAATCACTTAAAGACAATAGCAACTGACGATAGATTTGTCAAGTGCGTCTTGATTGTATAACTGAAATAGTTCTGAATACTCAACGGACACAGCTTTCTCATGGTATTAATGATCCTTCTTGACATTTACCATGCGGGACTCTCGGTTGGAAATCTTGGTAATGCCCATGTACCACTAGAAGAAATCTGTTGATCCATGACGGATTTCGCATGACGTTTTCGAAATCTGTCATGAATGGCCCGGTACAGCCCCGCAAGCCCGCTAAAGCCTGCCAAAGCCCGCCTAACCATTCACGTATAAAAACCAAACCCTAAGTGCCTCCTCCTCGGCCCCCTCCTCTCTCTATCTCTCCCTTCGTCGCAGCCCTCCTCCCCGTTCCCCATCTTCTCACACACATAGCCGCCACCCACCACCACATCGCCTCCTCCCACTGCTCGTCGCCGGCCCTCCTCCTCTCACCTCGCTGCTCCGGCAGCTGCTAGATCCGTCGCAACCCCCACCAATCCATCCCTCGCGCGACCCATCTCTCTCTCTCTCTCTCTCTCTCTCTCCCGTGAATCGTCGCGCCGCCACAAACATCCGCCGATTCCGGCGACTTCCGCCACCGTGCAGCACGATCATGAGTTCATCTCCGACCCCTCCGCCATCCTGCCCGGCTGGATCCGCAGCTCCCTGCCCCCTGCGCTCGCACTCAAACCCTAGCCCATGCCTAGGGTTTCGGCTGCGGCGGGCGCGTCCGTCGCTGGCGCGTCTCCAGCAGCACCACTCCGTCGTGCATCGCGCCCCCTCGCGCCTCTCCGCCTCCCCCAAGCTCAGTGCGTTCGACTGTGTTGGGCTGGACGGCGGCGACCCCGACGCCCTCTTCCGCGTCTCTGGCGAAGCGATGTGTCCTGTACTCCTGTGGCTACCTCCTCTATTACGCGACGACGATGTCTGGCCTGCACTGCGACCACTGCATTGCTTACAAATGTCTCCGATGAGCACTGCGACCTCTGCCTCCCTCTTCTGCTTGATTCAGCTTGATTTTGTATCTTTCGTCTCAAGAATTGATGATTTAATATTTACAAACATTAATCCCTCTGCTATAGAATTTATAGTCTAGTAGCAAATTAGGCTCATAGTCACTAAATTGTTTGATGCTTTCCTGATTTGATTAAGATGACTGTTGCAATCAGGTAGCTGTAGTTTTAGTTGACTGTACTTTTTTATCTGTATTATGTGAAAGTGAACTTCGGAGTGCAAAATTGTATTTGTTGTGCATTTTTATATCTTTCCAGAACCAAAAGAGATGAATTGAACCTCTTCTTACCGCCTAATAAAAGGGAATGTGCAGAACTGTATGTGCTGTACATTTTTGTATCTTTCTAGAACCGAAAGAGATAGAGAATTGAACCTCTTCTTACTGCCTAATAAAAGGGAGTGTAGTACTGGTTCAATCACTTCGAGAATGCTTCTTGATATACCAGGAAAAGGGAGTTATCCACTTTTAAGAATTACTGGATGTTGCTTTACATTCTACTGTAGCCTTTTTGTCTTTCTGTATTGTGGAATCAGTGTTCCTTGTCTGACATATTTCTCTACTGATGTGAAGTGTATATATTAATATCCCATTAATGTAGTACATAGTCAGTCATAACTACTTTATAATAGTTTAGATATACTTCCCTGAAATGTTATGTGAACCATTGTATAGCTCTTATGTTCATCATTACTTCCCTGTATAGCTCTTCTGTTTATCATTACTTCCAGCTTGGTTGTTATTTTTTGCAGTACTGGTAGAGATCAGATTGCCATAGCCCATTATATAAGTTCTATGTTTGATTGATTTCCTCTACCAATTCTAAATATAATAATCAAAATTTGCATTTGTTTAATGCAAGATCTGTTATCAAAATCGAGAGTTAGTGGTTCAAGTTTATTAAATCATGTTAAGTGTAGTGTAACTTTGAAACTGTCTCCACCTTGAACATTTCATTTATTCTTGCTTTCTTTACCATTAGTAGGTATTATTTATAATCTGCTTCCTCAATTCCAAAATAATTGAATTTGACCAAGTTTATTAGAAGCTATATCAACATCTGCACCACATAATTAGTTTCACTAGATTCATTGTAAAATACATTTTTGTAAAAAAGAGCTCACTTGTCTGTTCTTGATACTATAGTATACCTATTATGTCTGATCTCACATGTAGATAGGTGTATTTGTTTACATAAGAAAAATTACATGAAGTTAGTTCATGATCATGGCTTAGGGAAAAAAAGGTGTGCACTATGGTAAAAAGAGGTACAATTTTGTTCCAAGTAGTTTTCCAGAAACAATAATTTATCTTGTTCATATCCCTTTATTATTTGTCAACACCCCTCTGATCTTTCAGATGATAATTTTTCAAAGGTACCTACAGTTGCACAACAAGGTGGAGCTCCTCAGCGCTTTGGCATGGGTAAGCTCCTATGCCCTTCAAGATGATTTGAACTATTTGGCACTAGGTTACTCGTGATTAGTCGTCGATGTTGTGTTGCTGCAATGAAACAATATTGTTGATTAATGAAAGACAAGCAATCCTGGCATAATTCTTAAGTATATAGGCCTCACGAGTGAGGTTCAAATCACGTGAAATAAAAATGATGGTTCAGATAATAATAACTACTATTTATGTTGTTGTAATCAACTTACCATTTTGTAACAGAAGCATATTGTTTGTTACAGGTTTACTTGGTGGTCGGAGCCACAAAGGAAGTTGGAGGTGTAGACGTGAACTTGATGATTAAGAGGGTATGTACAATTTTGTATATTTGTAGATGTAATCGGGTGTAATTATTATTGAGGGCATGTGATCTGATGTTGGATGTATTATCTGGATGTATTATTGGCCACCTTTTAGAAGGTCTTTACTCAGTGAAATATTGAATAGAAATTTGTCAAATGCTTCAAATTATGGGCCTGTTCAATAGAAATTAATTATGTTGTGAAAGCTTGTTTGATTACATGTAATGGGTGGCGCTGGTTGGATGGAAATCATGGCTGGACTAAAATAAATGGTCTAAACTACCACAATAAATAATGCGGATGCCACGTCACATCCATGCTGGTGCCATGTAGATGCCACGTCAAGCCCATTTTTGTGCAACGTCATCTCAATCCATGACGGACTAGTCTGTCACAGAGGACCGGGCCTGGGCGGGCCTAGGGACTGACCGGTGACGGTCAGGATCCGTCATGGTGGTACAGTTGTCAAATTATGACGCGATATACATGACGGATTTTAAATCCGTCATGGACCACCCTCCTTGACGGTTTTGCAATGTTCCATGACAGACAGTATCCGTCATGGAGTAACAAGATTCTTGTAGTGTACCATTGATGCAATTCATACATTCTCGTTGGGAGCTTCTTGACCTCGTCTGGCTTGACCAAAGGTTGGCCCCGGACATATTTCCGTTTTATTTCCTCCTCTCTAGTCAGAGACATGGGCTCGATATCGAGGAGTTGTCCAACAGTGATCATGACGCTTTTAGCCTGCTCAATATGCTCCCTGGTTATTACCACATCGCCCAGCCCGGGAATGTTAACGGTTTGCCCACAATAATATTGGGCGCTCATACTCTCATGTGTTGTTGTCACAACAAGCGGGGGGGGGGGGTTGATTGCGCCGCCTGTTCTCCAAGCTGGGGAATGGTTTTACCGCATGTTTTGCCAGCTGATTTGCTCGAGCTCGAGCTCGCCTCTTTCTGTAGACGTGCTTGATTTAACTTCCTGAGGTGGCGCTCATAGTCTGTGTCAACAGGCTTGGGAGCTGGTGCTCTAGCCATACAAATGAAGTGGTCAATCTTTTCCTCAGGCACTTTCTCCCTTGGCGGCGGTGGCGGTTTCGGTGCAAAATGGGCTTCCACCTCAGCCTTCGATATGGCTACGTTTTCCTCCTCGGACTTGTCGTAAGGCCTTTGTGGAAGAGGCGCGAGGCTGCTTGGACCATATTGAAATCGCTTGCCTCCGCATGTACCTCCAGTACTACCTCGACTTGTACCGCTACGCACCATAGCTGAGGCGGCTCTCTTCCATGATTGTTGAGGCGGCGAAGACGGCTGACGTGGCTGAGTTGGAGGAGGAGGAGTGGCCTGAAGCTGTGCCGGACTTGGAGGAGGAGTGGCTGTTGGAAATATGCCCTAGAGGCAATAATAAAATGGTTATTATTATATTTCTTTGTTCATGATAATTGTCTATTGTTCATGCTATAATTGTGTTATTCGGAAATCGTAATACATGTGTGAATACATAGACCACAACATGTCCCTAGTGAGCCTCTAGTTGACTAGCTCGTTGATCAAAAGATAGTCATGGTTTCCTGACTATGGACATTGGATGTCATTGATAACGGGATCACATCATTAGGAGAATGATGTGATGGACAAGACCCAATCCTAAGCTTAGCTCAAAGATCGTGTAGTTCGTTTGCTGTAGCTTTTTTGAATGTCAAGTATCATTTCCTTAGACCATGAGATTGTGCAACTCCCGGATACCGTAGGAGTGCCTTGGGTGTGCCAAACGTCACAACGTAACTGGGTGACAATAAAGGTACATTACAGGTATCTCCGAAAGTGTCTATTGGGTTGGCATGAATCAAGACTGGGATTTGTCACTCCGTATGACGGAGAGGTATCTCTGGGCCCACTCGGTAATGCATCATCATAATGAGCTCAATGTGATCAAGTGGTTGATCACGGAATCATGCATTACGGTACGAGTAAAGTGACTTGCCGGTAACGAGACTGAACAAGGTATTGGGATACCGACGATCGAGTCTCGGGAAAGTAACGTACCGATTGACAAAGGGAATTGTACATTGTTGAGAAAATCGTTAACTGGTAACTGCTCGTTTGGCTGGTGAGTAGAGGATTAATAGGCTAATTGGCAAGTTAATCCTGAAGGAAATATGCCCTAGAGGCAATAATAAAGTTATTATTTATTTCCTTATATCATGATAAATGTTTATTATTCATGCTGGAATTGTATTAACCGGAAACATAATACATGTGTGAATACATAGACAAACTTAGTGTCACTAGTATGCCTCTACTTGACTAGCTCGTTAATCAAAGATGGTTATGTTTCCTAACCATGAACAAAGTGTTGTTATTTGATTAACGGGATCACAACATTAAGAGAATGATCTGATTGACATGACCCATTCCATTAGCTTAGCACCCGATCGTTTAGTATGTTGCTATTGCTTTCTTCATGACATATACATGTTCCTATGACTATGAGATTATGCAACTCCCGTTTGCCGGAGGAGCACTTTGGGTGCTACCAAACGTCACAACGTGACTGGGTGATTATAAAGGAGCATTACAGGTGTCTCCAAAGGTAGATGTTGGGTTGGCGTATTTCGAGATTAGGATTTGTCACTTCGATTGTCGGAGAGGTATCTCTGGGCCCTCTCGGTAATGCACATCACATAAGCCTTGCAAGCATTGCAACTAATGAGTTAGTTGCGAGATGATGTATTACGGAACGAGTAAAGAGACTTGCCGGTAACGAGATTGAACTAGGTATTGGAATACCGACGATCGAATCTCGGGCAAGTAACATACCGATGACAAAGGGAACAACGTATGTTGTTATGCGGTCTGACCAATAAAGATCTTCGTAGAATATGTAGGAGCCAGTATGGGCATCCAGGTCCCGCTATTGGTTATTGACCGGAGACGTGTCTCGGTCATGTCTACATTGTTCTCGAACCCGTAGGGTCCGCACGCTTAAGGTTACGATGACAGTTATATTATGAGTTTATGCATTTTGATGTACCGAAGGTTGTTCGGAGTCCCGGATGTGATCACGGACATGACGAGGAGTCTCGAAATGGTCGAGACATAAAGATTGATCTATTGGAAGCCTATGTTTGGATATCGGAAGTGTTCCGGGTGAAATCGGGATTTTACCGGAGTACCGGGAGATTACCGGAACCCCCCGGGGAGCTATATGGGCCTTAGTGGGCCTTAGTGGAAAAGAGAAGGGGCTGCCCTAGATGGGCTGCGTGCCACCCTCCCTCCCCTAGTCCTATTAGGACAAGGAGAGGTGGCCGGCCCCCCCTCTCTCTTTTCCCCCTCCGCGAATCCTATTCCAATTAGGATTGGGGGGGAGGGAATCCTACTCCCAGAGGGAGTAGGACTCTCCTGGCATGCCAAGCTTGGCCGGCCAGCCTCCCCCTCTAGTCCTTTATATACTGAGGCAGAGGCACCCCAGAAACACACAAGTTAATCCACGTGATCTATTCCTTAGCCGTGTGCGGTGCCCCCAGCCACCATAGTCCTCGATAATACTATAGCGGAGTTTAGGCGAAGCCCTGCTGCTGTAGTACATCAAGATCGTCACCACGCCGTCGTGCTGACGGAACTCTTCCCTGACACTTTGCTGGATCGGAGTCCGGGGATCGTCATCGAGCTGAACGTGTGCTCGAACTCGGAGGTGCCGTAGTTTCGGTGCTTGATCGGTTGGATCGTGATGACATACGACTACTTCCTCTACGTTGTGTCAACGCTTCCGCAGTCGGTCTGCGTGGGTACGTAGACAGCACTCTCCCCTCTCGTTGCTATACATCACATGATCTTGCGTGTGCATAGGAATTTTTTTGAAATTACTACGAAAACCAACAGTGGCATCCGAGCCTAGGTTATTTATGTTGATGTTATATGCACGAGTAGAACACAAGTGAGTTGTGGGCGATATAAGTCATACTGCCTACCAGCATGTCATACTTTGGTTTGGCGGCATTGTTGGACGAGACGACCCGGACCAACATTACGCGTACGCTTACGCGAGACCGGTTTCCCCGACGTGCTTTGCACACAGGTGGCTTGCGGGCGACTGTCTCTCCAACTTTAGTTGAACCAAGTATGGCTACGCCCGGTTCTTGCGAAGGTTAAAACGGAGTCTATTTGACAAACTATCGTTGTGGTTTTGATGCGTAGGTGAGATTGGTTCTTGCTTAAGCCCGTAGCAGCCACGTAAAACTTGCAACAACAAAGTAGAGGACGTCTAACTTGTTTTTGCAGGGCATGTTGTGATGTGATATGGTCAAGACATGATGCTGAATTTTATTGTATGAGATGATCATGTTTTGTAACCGAGTTATCGGCAACTGGCAGGAGCCTTATGGTTGTCGCTTTATTGTATGCAATGAAATCGCGATGTAATGCTTTACTTTATCACTAAGCGGTAGGGATAGTCGTGGAAGCACAAACTTGGCGAGACGACAACGATGCTACGATGGAGATCAAGGTGTCACGCCGGTGACGATGGTGATCACAACGGTGCTTCGGAGATGGAGATCACAAGCACAAGATGATGATGGCCATATCATATCACTTATATTGATTGCATGTGATGTTTATCCTTTTATGCATCTTATCTTGCTTTGATTGACGGTAGCATTATAAGATGATCTCTCACTAAATTATCAAGAAGTGTTCTCCCTGAGTATGCACCGTTGCGAAAGTTCTTCGTGCTGAGACACCACGTGATGATCGGGTGTGATAGGTTCTACGTTCAAATACAACGGGTGCAAAACAGTTGCGCACGCAGAATACTCAGGTTATACTTGACGAGCCAAGCATATACAGATATGGCCTCGGAACACGGAGACCGAAAGGTCGAGCGTGAATCATATGGTAGATATGATCAACATAACGATGTTCACCATTGAAAACTACTCCATCTCACGTGATGATCGGTTATGGTTTAGTTGATTTGGATCACGTAATCACTTAGAGGATTAGAGGGATGTCTATCTAAGTGGGAGTTCTTTAATTAATTTGATTAACTGAACTTAAATTTATCATGAAACTTAGTACCTGATTAGTATCTTGCTTGTTTATGTTTGATTGTAGATAGATGGCTCGTGCTGTTGTTCCATTGAATTTTAATGCGTTCCTTGAGAAAGCAAAGTTGAAAGATGATGGTAGCAATTACACGGACTGGGTCCGTAACTTGAGGATCATCCTCATTGCTGCACAGAAGAATTACATCCTGGAAGCACCGCTGGGTGCCAGGCCTGCTGCAGGAGCAACACCGGTTGTTATGAACGCCTGGCAGAGCAAAGCTGATGACTACTCGATAGTTCAGTGTGCCATGCTTTACGGCTTAGAATCGGGACTTCAACGACGTTTTGAACGTCATGGAGCATATGAGATGTTCCATGAGTTGAAGTTAGTATTTCAAGCAAATGCCCGGATTGAGAGATATGAAGTCTCCAATAAGTTCTATAGCTGCAAGATGGAGGAGAACAGTTCTGTCAGTGAGCATATACTCAAAATGTCTGGGTATAATAATCACTTGATTCAATTGGGAGTTAATCTTCCAGATGATTGCGTCATTGACAGAATTCTCCAATCACTGCCACCAAGCTACAAGAGCTTCGTGATGAACTATAATATGCAAGGGATGAACAATACTATTCTCGAGCTCTTCGCGATGCTGAAAGCTGCGGAGGTAGAAATCAAGAAGGAGCATCAAGTGTTGATGGTCAACAAGACCACTAGTTTCAAGAAAAAGGGCAAAGGAAAGAAGAAGGGGAACTTCAAGAAAAACGGCAAGCCAGTTGCTGCTCAAGAGAAGAAACCCAAGTCTGGACCTAATCCTGAATCTGAGTGCTTCTATTGCAAGCAGACTGGTCACTGGAAGCGGAACTGCCCCAAGTATTTGGCGGATAAGAAGGATGGCAAGGTGAACAAAGGTATATGTGATATACATGTTATTGATGTGTACCTTACTAATGCTCGCAGCAGCACCTGGGTATTTGATACTGGTTCTGTTGCTAATATTTGCAACTCGAAACAGGGACTACGGATTAAGCGAAGATTGGTTAAGGACGAGGTGACGATGCGCGTGGAAAACGGTTCCAAAGTCGATGTGATCGCAGTCGGCACGCTACCTCTACATCTACCTTCGGGATTAGTATTAGACCTAAATAATTGTTATTTGGTGCCAGCGTTAAGCATGAACATTATATCTGGATCTTGTTTGATGCGAGATGGTTATTCATTTAAATCATAGAATAATGGTTGTTCTATTTATATGAGTAATATCTTTTATGGTCATGCACCCTTGAAGAGAGGTCTATTCTTGTTGAATCTCGATAGTAGTAACACACATATTCATAATGTTGAAGCCAAAAGATGCAGAGTTGATAATGAGAGTGCAACTTATTTGTGGCACTGCCGTTTAGGTCATATCGGTGTAAAGCGCATGAAGAAACTCCATACTGATGGACTTTTGGAACCACTTGATTATGAATCACTTGGTACTTGCGAACCGTGCCTCATGGGCAAGATGACTAAAACACCGTTCTCCGGTACTATGGAGAGAGCAACAGATTTGTTGTAAATCATACATACAGATGTATGTGGTCCGATGAATATTGAGGCTCGTGGCAGATATCGTTATTTTCTCACCTTCATAGATGATTTAAGCAGATATGGGTATATCTACTTAATAAAACATAAGTCTGAAACATTTGAAAAGTTCAAGGAGTTTCAAAGTGAAGTTGAAAATCATCGTAACAAGAAAATCGTGGAGGAGAATATTTGAGTTACGAGTTTGGTGTACATTTGAAAATTGTTGAATAGTTTCGCAACTCACGCCACCCGGAACACCACAGCGTAATGGTGTGTCCGAACATCGTAATCGTACTTTACTAGATATGGTGCGATCTATGATGTCTCTTACTGATTTACCGCTATCGTTTTGGGGATACGCTCTAGAGACGGCCGCATTCACGTTAAATAGGGCACCATCAAAATCCGTTGAGACGACGCCTTATGAACTATGGTTTGGCAAGAAACCAAAGTTGTCGTTTCTGAAAGTTTGGGGCTGCGATGCTTATGTGAAAAAGCTTCAACCTGATAAGCTCGAACCCAAATCGGAGAAATGTGTCTTCATAGTATATCCAAAGGAAACTATTGGATACACCTTCTATCACAGATCCGAAGGCAAGACTTTTGTTGCTAAATTCGGAAACTTTCTGGAGAAGGAGTTTCTCTCGAAAGAAGTGAGTGGGAGGAAAGTAGAACTTGACGAGGTGACTGTACCTGCTCCCTTACTGGAAAGTAGTACATCACAGAAAACTGTTTCAGTGACACCTACACCAGTTAGTGAGGAAGCTAATGATAATGATCATGAAACTTCAGAACAAGATACTACTGAACCTCGTAGATCAACCAGAGTAAGATCCGCGCCAGTGTGGTACGCTAATCCCGTTCTGGAAGTCCTGATGCTAGATCATGATGAACCTACGAACTATGAAGAAGCAATGGTGAGCCCAGATTCCGCAAAGTGGCTTGAAGCCATGAAATCTGAGATGGGATCCATGTATGAGAACAAAGTATGGACTTTGGTTGACTTGCCCGATGATCGGCAAGCAATTGAGAATAAATGGATCTTCAAGAAGAAGACTGACGCTGACGGTAATATTACTGTCTACAAAGCTCGACTTGTCGCAAAAGGTTTTCGGCAAGTTCAAGGGATTGACTACGATGAGACCTTCTCACCCGTAGCGATGCTTAAGTCTGTCCGAATCATGTTAGCAATTGCCGCATTTTATGATTATGAAATTTGGCAGATGGATGTCAAAACTGCATTCCTGAATGGATTTCTGGAAGAAGAGTTGTATATGATGCAACTAGAAGGTTTTGTCGATCCAAAGGGAGCTAACAAAGTGTGCAAGCTCCAGCGATCCATTTATGGACTGGTGCAAGCCTCTCGGAGTTGGAATAAACGTTTTGGTAGTGTGATCAAAGCATTTGGTTTTATACAGACTTTTGGAGAAGCCTGTATTTACAAGAAAGTGAGTGGGAGCTCTATATCATTTCTGATATTATATGTGGATGACATATTATTAATTGGAAATGATATAGAATTTCTGGATAGCATAAAAGGATACTTGAATAAAAGTTTTTCAATGAAAGACCTCGGTGAAGCTGCTTACATATTAGGCATTAAGATCTATAGAGATAGATCAAAACGCTTAATTGGACTTTCACAAACAACATACCTTGACAAAATTTTGAAGAAGTTCAAAATGGATCAAGCAAAGAAAGGGTTCTTGCCTGTGTTACAAGGTGTGAGATTGAGTAAGACTCAAAGCCCGACCACTGCAGAAGATAGAGAGAAAATGAAAGATGTTCCCTATGCTTCAGCCATAGGCTCTATCATGTATGCAATGCTGTGTACCAGACCTGATGTGTGCCTTGCTATAAGTTTAGCAGGGAGGTACCAAAGTAATCCAGGAGTGGATCACTGGACAGCGGTCAAGAACATCCTGAAATACCTGAAAAGGACTAAGGATATGTTTCTCGTATATGGAGGTGACAAAGAGCTCACCGTAAAAGGTTACGTTGATGCAAGCTTTGACACTGATCTGGACGATTCTAAATCGCAAACCGGATACGTGTTTACATTAAACGGTGGAGCTGTTAGTTGGTGCAGTTCTAAACAAAGCGTCGTAGCAGGATCTACATGTGAAGCGCAGTACATAGCTGCTTCAGAAGCAGCAAACGAAGGAGTCTGGATGAAGGAGTTCATATCCGATCTAGGTGTCATACCTAGTGCATCGGGTCCAATGAAAATCTTTTGTGACAATACTGGTGCAATTGCCTTGGCAAAGGAATCCGGGTTTCACAAAAGGACCAAGCACATCAAGAGACGCTTCAATTCCATCCGGGATCTAGTCCAGGTGGAGACATAGAGATTTGCAAGATACATACGGATCTGAATGTTGCAGACCCGTTGACTAAGCCTCTTCCACGAGCAAAACATGATCAGCACCAAGACTCCATGGGTGTTAGAATCATCACAATGTAATCTAGATTATTGACTCTAGTGCAAGTGGGAGACTGAAGGAAATATGCCCTAGAGGCAATAATAAAGTTATTATTTATTTCCTTATATCATGATAAATGTTTATTATTCATGCTGGAATTGTATTAACCGGAAACATAATACATGTGTAAATACATAGACAAACTTAGTGTCACTAGTATGCCTCTACTTGACTAGCTCGTTAATCAAAGATGGTTATGTTTCCTAACCATGAACAAAGTGTTGTTATTTGATTAACGGGATCACATCATTAAGAGAATGATCTGATTGACATGACCCATTCCATTAGCTTAGCACCCAATCGTTTAGTATGTTGCTATTGCTTTCTTCATGACATATACATGTTCCTATGACTATGAGATTATGCAACTCCCGTTTGCCGGAGGAGCACTTTGGGTGCTACCAAACGTCACAACGTGACTGGGTGATTATAAAGGAGCATTACAAGTGTGTCCAAAGGTAGATGTTGGGTTGGCGTATTTCGAGATTAGGATTTGTCACTTCGAATGTCGGAGAGGTATCTGTGGGCCCTCTCGGTAATGCACATCACATAAGCCTTGCAAGCATTGCAACTAATGAGTTAGTTGCGAGATGATGTATTACGGAACGAGTAAAGAGACTTGCCGGTAATGAGATTGAACTAGGTATTGGAATACCGACGATCGAATCTCGGGCAAGTAACATACCGATGACAAAGGGAACAACGTATGTTGTTATGCGGTCTGACCGATAAAGATCTTCGTAGAATATGTAGGAGCCAGTATGGGCATCCAGGTCCCGCTATTGGTTATTTACCGGAGACGTGTCTCGGTCATGTCTACATTGTTCTCGAACCCGTAGGGTCCGCACGCTTAAGGTTACGATGACAGTTATATCATGAGTTTATGCATTTTGATGTACAGAAGGTTGTTCGGAGTCCCGGATGTGATCACGGACATGACGAGGAGTCTCGAAATGGTCGAGACATAAAGATTGATATATTGGAAGCCTATGTTTGGATATCGGAAGTGTTTCGGGTGAAATCGGGATTTTACCGGAGTACCGGGAGGTTACCGGAACCCCCCGAGGAGCTATATGGGCCTTAGTGGGCCTTAGTGGAAAAGAGAAGGGGCTGCCCTAGATGGGCTGCGCGCCACCCTCCCTCCCCTAGTCCTATTAGGACAAGGAGAGGTGGCCGGGCCCCCCTCTCTTTTCCCCCTCCACGAATCCTATTCCAACTAGGATTGGGGGGGGGGGGGAATCCTACTCCCAGAGGGAGTAGGACTCTCCTGGCGCGCCAAGCTTGGCTGGCCAGCCTCCCCCCCTCTAGTCCTTTATATACTGAGGCAGAGGCACCCTAGAAACACACAAGTTGATCCACGTGATCTATTCCTTAGCCGTGTGCGGCGCCCCCAGCCACCATAGTCCTTGATAATACTGTAGCAGAGTTTAGGCGAAGCCCTGCTGCTGTAGTACATCAAGATTGTCACCACGCCGTCGTGCTGACGGAACTCTTCCCCGACACTTTGCTGGATCGGAGTCCGGGGATCGTCGTCGAGCTGAACGTGTGCTCGAACTCGGAGGTGCCGTAGTTTCGGTGCTTGATCGGTTGGATCGTGAAGACGTACGACTACTTCCTCTATGTTGTGTCAACGCTTCCGCAGTCGGTTTGCGTGGGTACGTAGACAGCACTCTCCCCTCTCGTTGCTATACATCACATGATCTTGTGTGTGCGTAGGAAATTTTTTGAAATTACTACGAAACCCAACAAATCGGCCATTTAATCAATTAATCGGATGATTTATCAGTTTATCGGCTACTCGGTGACCCTATGAGTAGGGATTAATCGGCAAGTTAACTGGTTAATCTGATGAATTCTTGAACAGGGGAATTGTATACGGATTGATTGAATCCTCAACATCGTGGTTCATCCGATGAGATCATCGTGGAGAATGTGGGAGCCAACATGGGTATCCATATCCCGCTGTTGGTTATTGACCGGAGAGGCTTCTCGGTCATGTCTGCATGTCTCCCGAACCCGTAGGGTCTACACACTTAAGGTTCGGTGACGCTAGGGTTGTTAGGAAGACTTGTATGTGATTACCGAATGTTGTTCGGATTCCCGGATGTGATCCCGGACGTCACGAGGAGTTCCGGAATGGTCCGGAGGTAAAGATTTATATATGGGAAGTTGTCATACGGTCGCCGGAAAGGTTCGGGGGCATATCAGTATTGTACCGAGGCCACCGGAGGGGTTCCGAGGGTTCACCGGGAGGGTCCACCTCTTCCGGAGGGCCTTATGGGCTGTATGGAGAAGAGAACCAGCCCAAGTGGGCTGGGGCGCCACACCCCCCTAGGTCCCATGCGCCTAGGGTTGGGGGAAACCCTAAGGGGGGGCACCCCCTTGCTTGGGGGGCAAGCCCCCCTCCCCTTGGCTGCCCCCCCTCTAGATCTCATCTAGAGGGGGCCGGCCCCCTTCCCGCTTCCCCTATAAATAGAGGGGTGAGGGGAGGGCTGCACACAACATCCAAGGCGCAACCCCTCCCCTCCCCAACACCTCTCCTCCTCCATAAGAGCTTGGCGAAGCCCTGCCGGAGTACTACAACTTCATCACCACCACGCCGTCGTGCTGCTGTTGGAGCCCTCTTCCTCAACCTCTCCCTCCTCCTTGCTGGATCAAGGCGCGGGAGACGTCCTCGCTCCGTACGTGTGTTGAACGCGGAGGTGTCGTCCGTTCGGCGCTAGGATCTTCGGTGATTTGAATCACGTCGAGTACGACTCCATCATCCCGTTCTCTTGAACGCTTCCGCTCGTGATCTACAAGGGTATGTAGATGCACTCCTCTCTCCCTCGTTGCTAGATGACTACATAGATTGATCTTGGTGATGCGTAGAAAATTTTAAAATTCTGCTACGTTACCCAACAGTGGCATCATGAGCTAGGTCTATGCGTAGTTACTATGCACGAGTAGAACACAAAGTAGTTGTGGGCATTGATATTGTCAATTTGCTTGCCATTACTAGTCTTATCTTGATTCGGCAGCATCGTGGGATGAAGCGGCCCGGACCAACCTTACACGTACGCTTACATGAGACCGGTTCCACCGACTGACATGCACTAGTTGCATAAGGTGGCTGGCGGGTGTCTGTCTCTCCCACTTTACTCAGACCGAATTCGATGAACAGGGTCCTTATGAAGGGTAAATAGAAATTGGCAATTCACGTTGTGGTTTTGGCGTAGGTAAGAAATGTTCTTGCTAGAAACCTATAGCAGCCACGTAAAAACTTGCAACAACAATTAGAGGACGTCTAACTTGTTTTTGCAGCAAGTGTTTTGTGATGTGATATGGCCAAAGGATGTGATGTATGAGATGATCATGTTCTTGTAATAGGAATCACGACTTGCATGTCGATGAGTATGACAACCGGCAGGAGCCATAGGAGTTGTCTTTATTTATTTATGACCTGCGTGTCAACATAAACGTCATGTAATTACTTTACTTTATTGCTAAAGCGGTAGCCATAGTAGTAGAAGTAATAGTTGACGTGACAACTTCAAGAAGACGCGATGATGGAGATCATGGTGTCATGCCGGTGACAACGATGATCATAGAGCCCCGAAGATGGAGATCAAAGGAGCAAATGATATTGGCCATATCATGTCACTATTTGATTGCATGTGATGTTTATCATGTTTTACATCTTATTTGCTTAGAACGACGGTAGCATAAATAAGATGATCCCTCGTAAAATTTCAAGAAAGTGTTCCCCCTAACCGTGCACCGTTGTGAAGGTTCGTTGTTTCGAAGCACCACGTGATGATCGGGTGTGATAGATTCTAACGTTCGAATACAACAGGTGTAAGACAAATTTACACACGCAATACACTTAGGTTGACTTGACGAGCCTAGCATGTACAGACATGGCCTCGGAACACAGAAGACCGAAAGGTCGAGCATGAGTCGTATAGAAGATATGATCAACATGAAGATGTTCACCGATGTTGACTAGTCTGTCTCACGTGATGATCGGACACAGCCTAGTTAACTCGGATCATGTTATACTTAGATGACTGGAGGGATGTCTATTTGAGTGGGAGTTCAATGAATAATTTGATTAGATGAACTTAATTATCATGAACTTAGTCTAAAATCTTTACAATATGTCTTGTAGATCAAATGGCCAACGTTGTCCTCAACTTCAACACGTTCCTAGAGAAAACCAAGCTGGAAGACGATGGCAGCAACTATACGGACTGGGTCCGGAACCTGAGGATCATCCTCATAGCTGCCAAGAAAGATTATGTCCTACAAGCACCGCTAGGTGACGCACCCGTCCCACAGAACCAAGACGTTATGAATGCTTGGCAGACACATGCTGATGATTACTCCCTCGTTCAGTGCGGCATGCTTTACAGCTTAGAACCGGGGCTCCAAAAGCGTTTTGAGAGACACGGAGCATATGAGATGTTCGAAGAGCTGAAAATGGTTTTTCAAGCTCATTCCCGGGTCGAGAGATATGAGGTCTCCGACAAGTTCTTCAGCTGTAAGATGGAGGAAAATAGTTCTGTCAGTAAGCACATACTCAAAATGTCTGGGTTGCATAACCGCTTGACTCAGCTGGGAGTTAATCTCCCGGATGACGTGGTCATTGACAGAATCCTTCGGTCGCTTCCACCGATCTACAAGAGGTTTGTGATGAAATTCAATATGCAGGGGATGGAAAAGACCATTCCTGAAGTATTTGCAATGCTAAAATCAGCAGAGGTAGAAGTCAAAAAGGAACATCAAGTGTTGATGGTGAATAAAACCACTAAGTTCAAGAAAGGCAAGGGTAAGAAGAACTTCAAGAAGGACGGCAAGGGAGTTGCCGCGCCCGTTAAGCAAGCTGCCGGGAAGAAGCCAAAGAATGGACCCAAGCCCGAGACTGAGTGTTTTTATTGCAAGGGAAGTGGTCACTGGAAGCGGAACTGCCCCAAATACTTAGCGGACAAGAAGGCCGGCATCACGAAAGGTATATGTGATATACATGTAATTGATGTGTACCTTACCAGTACTCATAGTAGCTCCTGGGTATTTGATACCGGTGCGGTTGCTCACATTTGTAACTCAAAGCAGGAGCTGCGGAATAAGTGGAGACTGGCCAAGGACGAGGTGACGATGCGCGTCGGGAATGGTTCCAAGGTCGATGTGATCGCCATCGGCACGCTACCTCTACATTTACCTACGGGGTTAGTTTTAAACCTCAATAATTGTTATTTAGTGCCAGCTTTGAGCATGAACATTGTATCAGGATCTCGTTTAATTTGAGATGGCTACTCATTTAAATCCGAGAATAATGGTTGTTCTATTTATATGAGAGATATGTTTTATGGTCATGCTCCGATGGTGAATGGTTTATTCTTAATGAATCTCGAGCGTAATGCTACACATATTCATAGTGTGAATACCAAAAGATGTAAGGTTGATAATGATAGTCCCACATACTTGTGGCACTGCCGCCTTGGTCACATAGGTGTCAAACGCATGAAGAAGCTCCATGCAGATGGACTTTTAGAGTCTCTTGATTACGGATCATTTGACACGTGCGAACCGTGCCTCATGGGTAAAATGACCAAGACTCCGTTCTCAGGAACAATGGAGCGAGCAACCAACTTATTGGAAATCATACATACTGATGTGTGCGGTCTAATGAGTGTTGAGGCTCGCGGTGGCTATCGTTATGTTCTCACCCTCACTGATGACTTGAGTAGATATGGGTATGTCTACTTAATGAAACACAAGTCTGAGACCTTTGAAAAGTTCAAGGAATTTGAGAGTGAGGTTGAGAATCAACGTGACAGGAAAATCAAGTTCTTGCGATCAGATCGTGGGGGAGAGTACTTGAGTCACGAATTTGGCACACACTTAAGAAAATGTGGAATAGTTTCACAACTAACGCCGCCTGGAACACCTCAGCGTAATGGTGTGTCCGAACGTCATAATCGCACTCTATTAGATATGGTGCGATCTATGATGTCTCTTACCGATTTACCGCTATCATTTTGGGGCTATGCTTTAGAGACTGCCGCATTCACTTTAAATAGGGCTTCGTCGAAATCCGTTGAGACGACACCGTATGAATTATGGTTTGGGAAGAAACCTAAGCTGTCGTTTCTAAAAGTTTGGGGATGCAATGCTTATGTCAAGAAACTTCAACCTGAAAAGCTCGAACCCAAGTCGGAAAAATGCATATTCATAGGATACCCTAAAGAAACTGTTGGGTATACCTTCTACCTCAGATCCGAAGGCAAGATCTTTGTTGCCAAGAATGGGTCCTTTCTAGAGAAAGAGTTTCTCTCGAAAGAAATAAGTGGGAGGAAGGTAGAACTTGATGAAGTATTACCTCTTGAACCGGTAAGTGGCGCAGCTCAAGAAAATGTTCCTGAGGTGCCTGCACCGACTAGGGAGGTAGTTGATGATGATGATCATGAAACTTCAGATCAAGTTGCTACTGAACTTCGTAGGTCCACAAGGACACGTTTCGCGCCAGAGTGGTACGGCAACCCTGTCTTGGAAATCATGTTGTTAGACAATGGTGAACCTTTGAACTATGAAGAAGCGATGGCGGGCCCGGATTCCGACAAATGGCTGGAAGCCATGAAATCCGAGATAGGATCCATGTATGAAAACGAAGTATGGACTTTGACTGACTTGCCCGTTGATCGGCGAGCCATAGAAAATAAATGGATCTTTAAGAAGAAGACAGACGCGGATGGTAATGTGACCATCTATAAAGCTCGGCTTCTCGCTAAGGGTTATCGACAAGTTCAAGGGGTTGACTACGATGAGACTTTCTCACCCGTAGCGAAGCTGAAGTCCGTCCGAATCATGTTAGCAATTACCGCATTCTATGATTATGAGATATGGCAAATGGACGTCAAAACGGCATTCCTTAATGGTTTCCTTAAGGAAGAATTGTATATGATGCAGCCGGAAGGTTTTGTCGATCCTAAGAATGCTGACAAGGTGTGCAAGCTCCAACGCTCGATTTATGGGCTGGTGCAAGCATCTCGGAATTGGAACATTCGCTTTGATGAGATGATCAAAGCGTTTGGGTTTATGCAGACTTATGGAGAAGCCTGCATTTACAAGAAAGTGAGTGGGAGCTCTGTAGCATTTATCATATTATATGTGGATGACATACTGTTGATGGGAAATGATATAGAATTCTTGGAAAGCATAAAGGCCTACTTGAACAAGTGTTTTTCGATGAAGGACCTTGGAGAAGCTGCTTATATATTAGGCATCAAGATCTGTAGAGATAGATCGAGACACCTCATTGGTCTTTCACAGAGTACGTACCTTGACAAGATATTGAAGAAGTTCAAAATGGATCAGTCAAAGAAGGGGTTCTTGCCTGTATTGCAAGGTACGAGATTGAGCACGGCTCAATGCCCGACCATGGCAGAAGATAAAGAAAAGATGAGTGTCGTTCCCTATGCCTCGGCCATAGGGTCTATCATGTATGCTATGCTGTGTACCAGACCTGATGTAAACCTTGCCGTGAGTTTGGTAGGAAGGTACCAAAGTAATCCCGGCATGGAACACTAGACAGCGGTCAAGAATATCCTGAAGTACCTGAAAAGGACTAAGGAAATGTTTCTCGTTTATGGAGGTGACGAAGAGCTCGTCGTAAAGGGTTACGTCGATGCTAGCTTCGACACAGATCTGGATGACTCTAAGTCACAAACCGGATACGTGTATATTTTGAATGGTGGTTCAGTAAGCTGGTGCAGTTGCAAGCAAAGCATTGTGGCGGGATATACATGTGAAGCGGAGTACATGGCAGCCTCGGAGGCAGCACAAGAAGCAGTCTGGGTGAAGGAGTTCATTACCGACCTAGGAGTCATACCCAATGCGTCGGGCCCGATGACTCTCTTCTGTGACAACACTGGAGCTATTGCCCTTGCCAAGGAGCCCAGGTTTCACAGGAAGACCAGGCATATCAAGCGTCGTTTCAACTCCATTCATGAAAGTGTTCAAAGTGGAGACATAGAGATTTGTAAAGTACATATGGACCTGAATGTAGCAGATCCGTTGACTAAACCTCTCCCTAGAGCAAAACATGATCAACACCAGAACTGCATGGGTGTTCGATTCATCACAATGTAACTAGAATATTGACTCTAGTGCAAGTGGGAGACTGTTGGAAATATGCCCTAGAGGCAATAATAAAATGGTTATTATTATATTTCTTTGTTCATGATAATTGTCTATTGTTCATGCTATAATTGTGTTATCCGGAAATCGTAATACATGTGTGAATACATAGACCACAACACGTCCCTAGTGAGCCTCTAGTTGACTAGCTCGTTGATCAAAAGATAGTCATGGTTTCCTGACTATGGACATTGGATGTCATTGATAACGGGATCACATCATTAGGAGAATGATGTGATGGACAAGACCCAATCCTAAGCTTAGCTCAAAGATCGTGTAGTTCGTTTGCTGTAGCTTTTCTGAATGTCAAGTATCATTTCCTTAGACCATGAGATTGTGCAACTCCTGGATATCGTAGGAGTGCCTTGGGTGTGCCAAACATCACAACGTAACTAGGTGACAATAAAGGTACATTACAGGTATCTCCGAAAGTGTCTGTTGGGTTGGCACGAATCGAGACTGGGATTTGTCACTCCGTATGATGGAGAGGTATCTCTGGGCCCACTCGGTAATGCATCATCATGATGAGCTCAATGTGATCAAGTGGTTGATCACGGGATCATGCATTACAGTACGAGTAAAGTGACTTGCCGGTAACGAGACTGAACAAGGTATTGGGATACCGACGATCGAGTCTTGGGAAAGTAACGTACCGATTGACAAAGGGAACTGTATATGGATTGATTGAATCCTCAACATTGTGGTTCATCCGATGAGATCATCGTGGAGCATGTGGGAGCCAACATGGGTATCCATATCCCGCTGTTGGTTATTGACCGGAGAGGCTTCTCGGTCATGTCTGCATGTCTCCCGAACCCGTAGGGTCAACACACTTAAGGTTCGGTGACGCTAGGGTTGTTAGGAAGACTTGTATGTGATTAACGAATGTTGTCCGGAGTCCCAGATGTGATCTCGGACGTCACGAGGAGTTCCGGAATGGTCCGTAGGTAAAGATTTATATATGGGGAGTTGTCATACGGTCGCCAGAAAGGTTCGGGGGCATATCGGTATTGTACCGGGGCCACCGGAGGGGTTCCGGGGGTTCACCGGGAGGGTCCACCTCTTCCGGAGGGCCTTATGGGCTGTATGGAGAAGGGAACCAGCCCAAGTGGGCTGGGGCGCCACACTCCCCTAGGGCCCATGCGCCTAGGGTTGGGGGAAACCCTAAGGGGGGGCGCCCCCTTGCTTGGGGGGTAAGCCCCCCTCCCCTTGGCCGCCGCCCCCCCTCTAGATCTCATCTAGAGGGGGCCGTCCCCCTTCCCCCTTCCCCTATAAATAGAGGGGTGAGGGGAGGGCTGCACACAACATCCAAGGCGCAACCCCTCCCCTCCCCAACACCTCTCCTCCTCCATAAGAGCTTGGCGAAGCCCTGCCAGAGTACTGCAGCTTCATCACCACCACGCCGTCGTGCTGCTGTTGGAGACCTCTTCCTTAACCTCTCCCTCCTCCTTGCTGGATCAAGGCGCGGGAGACGTCCTCGCTCCGTACGTGTGTTGAACGCGGAGGTGCCGTCCATTCGGCGCTAGGATCTTCGGTGATTTGAATCACGTCGAGTACGACTCCATCATCCCGTTCTCTTGAACGCTTCCGCTCGTGATCTACAAGGATATGTAGATGCACTCCTCTCTCCCTCGTTGCTAGATGACTACATAGATTGATCTTGGTGATGCATAGAAAATTTTAAAATTCTGCTACGTTACCCAACAGTGGCCTGACGCTTTGTCGGACTTGGAGGAGGAGGAGTGGCCTGAAGTTGTGCCGGACTTGGACGAGGAGTGGCCTGACGCGTTGGTGGACTTGGATGAGCGGGAGTCTGCTGACTCGTTGGCGGACTTCGACGAGGAGTCGGATGACGTGGTGTCCGTGGCCTTCGAAAGATGATGCAATCCTTTCTCCATAGGATGATACGATGGTTGGCCTCTCCCAGTGTGTGCTCCTCATCACCTCCAGGAATGTCAAGCTCTAGCCTCGAATATTGGTCCACCACCTCATCAACCAAGACACGAGCATAGCCCGCTGGAATCGGGTTGCAATGGAAGGTTGCCTCGGGGGGATTTGTAAAAGCAAGGGCGTCCGCCACCTTCATGGATATGTTCTTCATTTTGAAGTGTAGCTCGCAGTTAGTGTTCTCCATGATGTCATCCACTGGGTAGCTATCCAGCAATGCATCGCCCGGGGCGGAACCCACGCTGCTTCTCGGCATGGATGGGACGGTGCTATCCAATGCTGGATCATCCACTAGCTGCTGCAGCTGCTGAGATCCCCTTTGTTGGCTAAGTGAGTCGATCTGCTCCTGCTGCCGCTGGAATTTGACTGCCAAGTCCGCGTGCGCTGATTCTAGGCCTTGAAGGCGTTCATAGTCCAGCTTCCTCTGCTCCTCCTCCATCTTCCTCTTCTTATCCTCCACAATCTTCTTTCTCGCACAGGTTCTGTAGTCGGCGTTCCAGTCCGAAAACCCCTCATACCACGGAATAGCGCCCTTGCCTCGTGTTCTTCCCAGGTGTTCAGGATTTCCCAGGGCACGCGTAAGCTTGTCGTTCTCTCTGTTGGGCTGGAACACCCCCGATCGAGCCTCTTCTATTGCAACAAGTAGCTTATCTTCGGCTCCGTCCAGACATGCCTTCTTCGAAACTTTGCCTGTCTTCGGCTCCAACTCCCCCCCATGCGCATAGAACCAAGTCCTGCACCTGGGGGGGGGGGCAGCTCAATGTTTCTGGAGTGACACCTGCATCCTCCATCTCTTTCTCATACTTATCCCACTTAGGCATTCCCACGGCATAGCCACCTGGCCCAAGCTTATGGAACTTATCCTTTTTTGCGGCATTGGCCTTGTTTATTCTCGACCGTTCCTTAGATAATTCCGAATCCTTGAATTTCACGAAATCGTCCCAATGAGCACTTTGCTTCTCTAGTGTTCCCTCGAATACTGGAGTCTTCCTTCCTCCCTTGACGTACTTGTCCCATTCACGATTCTTGTGGTTGTTGAATGCAACCGCCATCTTCCTAAGAGCAGCGTCCTTGACTTTCTCCACATCTGCATCTGTGAAATGATCTGGTAGGGTGAAATGTTCCATGAGCGTTTCTCAAAGGAGAAGTTTTTGTCTCTCGTCGACAAAAGTAACTCCTGGACGTGGCTTTGCTGGCTCTCTCCATTCTTGAAGGGAGATCGGGAGTTGGTCCTTCACAAGAACTCCGCACTAACGAATGAACTTGTCCGCAATCTTCTTAGGCGCTAATTGTTTGCCATTAGGTTTGATGGCCTCGATATTGTACTTTACGCCCTCCTTCAACTTTTTGTTCGGTCCTCGTTTCCTGTTGCCTGAAGATTTGCTCGATCCGGATGGCTGAAAGAAGAAAGATCGATTCATTAATATATCTTCAAGTCATTTAAAACATGTGATGATCACCAGATGCCTGCTTATATAAATATATATACCTCGCCGGTCTTTGTTGTTTCAAGATCAACATTTTCTTCGTCATCTTCATAGTTCATGACTTCATCAATTCGGTTGTCGCGATCGAATATCATATCACCCTCCCCGGTGTTGTTTAGATATTCGGAGCCGTCATAATCTTCTTCATTCTGATCATCATCTGGCCCGCGAGGATTGCGTATGATATTGAACACGGCCTCTTCTCCCTCTCTGCCAGTATTGTCCGCCATAGGTGATACGTCTCCAACGTATCTATAATTTTTGATTGCTCCATGCTATATTATCTACTGTTTTGGACTATATTGGGCTTTATTTTCCACTTTTATATTATTTTTGGGACTAACCTATTAACCGGAGGCCCAGCCCAGAATTGCTGTTTTTTGCCTATTTCAGTGTTTCGGATAAACAGAATATCAAACGGAGTCCAAACGGAATAAAATCTTCGGGAACGTGATTTTCTCACCGAACGTGATCCAGGAGACTTGGACCCTACTGCAAGGGATCAAAGAGGAGGTCACGAGGGTGGGGGCGCCCCCCTAAGGCGCGCCCCCCTGCCTCGTGGGCCCCCTCGGTGCTCCACCGACGTACTCCTTCCTCCTATATATACAGACGTACCCCCAAACGATCAGAACAGGAGCCAAAAACCTAATTCCACCGCCGCAACTTCCTCTATCCACGAGATCCCATCTTGGGGCCTGTTCCGGAGCTCCGCCGGAAGAGGGCCGTCATCACGGAGGGCTTCTACATCATCCTAGCCCCTCCAATGAAGTGTGAGTAGTTTACCTCAGACCTTCGGGTCCATAGTTAGTAGCTAGATGGCTTCTTCTCTCTCTTTGAATCTCAATACAAAGTTCTCCCCCTCTCTTGTGGAGATCTATTCGATGTAATCTTCTTTTTGCGGTGTGTTTGTTGAGACCGATGAATTGTGGGTTTATGATCAAGTCTATCTATGAATAATATTTGAATCTTCTCTGAATTCTTTTATGTACGATTGGTTATCTTTGCAAGTCTCTTCGAATTATCCGTTTGGTTTGGCCAACTAGATTGGTAGTTCTTGCCATGGGAGAAGTGCTTAGCTTTGGGTTCGATCTTGTGGTGTCCTTACCCAGTGACAGAAGGGGCAGCAAGGCACGTATTGCATCATTCCCATCGAGGATAACAAGATGGGGTTTATTTCATATTTCATGAATTGATCTCTCTACATCATGTCATCTTGCTTAAAGTGTTACTCTGTTTTTAACTTAATACTCTAGATGCATGCTGGATAGCGGTCGATGAGTGGAGTAATAGTAGTAGATGCAGAATCGTTTCGATCTACTTGTCATGGACGTGATGCCTATATACAAGATCATGCCTAGATATTCTCATAACTATGCTCCATTCTGTCAATTGCTCAACACTAATTTGTTCACCCACCGTAGAATACTTATGCTCTTGAGAGAAGCCACTAGTGAAACCTATGGCCCCCGAGTCTATTCTCATCATATCAATCTCCATTACTTTAATCTTGCTTTGCTTTTTTACTTTGCCTTTACTTTTTACTTTGCATCATTATACCAAAAATACCAAAAATATTATATCTATCAGATCTCACTCTCGTAAGTGACCGTGAAGGGTTTGACAACCCCTAATCGCGTTGGTTGCGAGTAGCTATCGCTTTGTGCAGGTACGAGGGACTTGAGCGTGGGCTCCTACTAGATTGATACCTTGGTTCTCAAAAACTGAGGGAAATACTTACGCTACTCTGCTGCATCATCCCT
This sequence comes from Triticum aestivum, assembly GCF_018294505.1. Classification (NCBI taxonomy): domain Eukaryota; kingdom Viridiplantae; phylum Streptophyta; class Magnoliopsida; order Poales; family Poaceae; genus Triticum; species Triticum aestivum. The sequence goes on along the minus strand of NC_057797.1, from coordinate 777,962,113 downwards.
TCCTCTTCGGGGAAAACCAACGCAAGCTCAAGACGTGGCAAGAAGGATTTCTGGCGCCGTTGCCGGGGAGTCTACGCAAAAAGTCAATATACCAAGTACCCATCACAATCCCTATCTCTCGCATTACATTATTTGCCATTTGCCTCTCGTTTTCCTCTCCCCCCAATTCACCCTTGCCGTTTTATTCGCCCTCTCTCTCTCTCTCTTTATCCTCCCTCTCTATTTGCCTCTTTTTGCCCGTTTGCTTTTTGTTTGCCCGTGTGTTAGATTGCTTGTTTGTCGCGATGGCTCAAGATACTACTAAATTGTGTGACTTCACCAATACCAATAATAATGATTTCCTTAGCACTCCGATTGCTCCTCTTACCTATGCTGAATCTTGTGAAATTAATACTGCTTTGTTGAATCTTGTCATGAAAGATCAATTCGCTGGCCTTCCTAGCGAAGATGCCGCTACTCATCTGAATAGCTTCGTTGATTTATGTGATATGCAAAAGAAAAAAGATGTCAATAATGATGTCGTTAAATTGAAGCTATTTCCTTTTTCTCTTAGGGATCGTGCTAAATCTTGGTTTTCGTCTTTGCCTAAGAATAGTGTAGATTCATGGAACAAGTGCAAAGATGCTTTTATCTCTAAGTATTTTCCTCCCGCTAAGATCATCTCTCTTAGAAACGATATAATGAACTTTAAACAACTTGATCATGAACATGTTGCACAAGCTTGGGAGAGAATGAATTTAATGATACGTAATTGCCCTACTCATGGTTTGACTTTGTGGATGAGGATACAAAATTTTTATGCCGGATTGAATTTTGCTTCTAGAAATCTTTTAGATTCGGCCGCGGGAGGCACTTTTATGGAAATCACTTTAGGAGATGCTACTAAACTCCTAGATAATATTATGATTAATTATTCTTAATGGCATACTGAAAGAACTTCTAATAAAAAAGTGCATGCGATAGAAGAAATTAATGTGTTGAGTGGAAAGATGGATGAACTTATGAAATTATTTGCTACTAAGAGTGTTTCTTCTGATCCTAATGATATGCCTTTGTCTACTTTGATTGAGAATAACAATGAATCTATGGATGTGAATTTTGTTGGTAGGAATAATTTTGGTAACAACGCTTATAGAGGGAATTTTAATCCTAGGCCATATCCTAGTAATCCTTCTAATAATTATGGGAATTCCTACAACAACTCTTATGGAAATTATAATAAGATGCCCTATGATTTGAATCTAATATTAATGAATTTATTTCTTTGCAAAAGAATTTTAATTCTATGATTGAAGAAAAATTGCTTAAGATTGATGATTTGTCTAGGAACGTTGATAGAATTGCTCTTGATGTTGATGCTTTGAAACTTAGATCTATTCCACCTAAGCATGATATTAATGAGTCTCTAAAATCCATGAGAACTTCAATTGATGAGTGTAAATAAAGAACCGCTAGGATGCGTGCTTCCAAAGATGCCTTTATTAAAGCGTGTTCTTCCAATTCCTATGAAAATCAAGATGAAGATCTAAAAGTTATTCATGTGTCCCCAATTAAATCTTCATTTTGCAATATTAATCTTGATGAAACTGAATATGATCTTCCTTTACCTAGAAGGCGTTCTAAAAATTCGGAGTGTTTAGATCTTAATGATGAAATTGATGAAAGTGGGACTGAAAGAAATAAAAATCTAGATGTTGCTAAACCCACTATATTGGATTTCAAGGAATTTAATTATGAAAGTTGCTCTTTGATTGATTGTATTTCCTTGTTGCAATCCGTGCTAAATTCTCCACATGCTTATAGTTGAAATAAAGCCTTCACCGAACATATTGTTGATGCCTTGATGCAATCTTATGAAGAAAAACTTGAGTTGAAAGTTTCTATACCTAGAAAACTCTATGATGAGTGGGAACCAACTAATAAAATTAAAATTAAAGATCATGAGTTTGATGCTTTGTGTGATTTGGGTGCTAGTGTCTCTACTATTCCCAAGACTTTGTGTGATTTAGTAGATTTTCGTAATTTTCATGATTTCTCTCTAAACTTGCATCTTGCGGATTCCACTATTAAGAAACCTATGGGAAGAATTAATGATGTTATTATTGTTGCAAATAGGAATTATGTGCCCGTAGATTTCATTGTTCTTGATATAGATTGCAATCCTTCTTGCCCTATTATTCTTGGTAGACCTTTCCTTAGAACGGTTGGTGCGATTATTGATATGAAGGAAGGGAATATTAGATTTCAATTTCCATTAAAAAAGGGCATGGAACACTTTCCAAGAAAGAAAATAAAATTACCATATGAAACTATCATGAGAGCCACTTATGGATTGCCTACCAAAGATGGCAATACCTAGATCTATCCTTGCTTGTTATGCCTAGCTAGGGGCATTAAACGATAGCGCTTGTTGGGAGGCAACCCAATTTTATTTTTATTCCTTGCTTTTTGCTCCTGTTTAGTAATAAATAAATTGTTTAGCCTCTGTTTTGGTTGTGTTTTTTGTGTTTAATTAGTGTTTTTGCCAAGTAGAACCGTTGGGAAGACTTGGGGAAAGTCTTGTTGAACTTGCTGTAAAAAACAGAAACTTTAGCGCTCACGAGAACTGCTGTCATTTTTATTTGAAGAGTTATATTTAGTTAATTATTTTTGCAGATGATTAATAGATAAATTCCTCACGTCCAGCAGTTTATTTTAGAATTTTTGGGGTTCCATATTTTGTGCTAGCTACAGATTACTACAGACTGTTCTGTTTTTGACAGATTCTGTTTTTCGTGTGTTGTTTGCTTATTTTGATGAATCTATGGCTAGTAAACTAGTTTATAATCCATAGAGAAGTTGTAATACAGTAGGTTTAACACCAATATAAATAAATAATGAGCTCATTACAGTACCTTGAAGTGGTCTTTTGTTTTCTTTCGCTAACGGAGCTCGCGAGTTTTCTATTTTGAGTTTTGTGTTGTGAAGTTTTCAAGTTTTGGGTGAATTCTTTTGATGGATCATGGAACAAGGAGTGGAAAGAGCCTAAGCTTGGGGATGCCCATGGCACCCCCAAGATAATCCAAGGATACCAAAAAGTCAAAGCTTGGGGATGCCCTGGAAGGCATCCCCTCTTTTCGTCCACTTCCATCGGTAATTTACTTGGAGCTATATTTTTATTCACCAACATGATATGTGTTTTGCTTGGAGTGTCTTGTATTATTTGTGTCTTTGTTTTTTAGTATGCCACAATCATCCTTGCTGTACACACCTTTTGAGAGAGCCATACATGAATTAAAATTTGATAGAATACTCTATGTGCTTCACTTATATCTTTTGAGCGTTATAGTTTTGCTCTATGTGCTTCACTTATATCTTTTGAACTAGGTAATTTTTCTCTATGTGCTTCACTTATATCCTTTGAGCTAGATAATTTTGCTCTATGTGCTTCACTTATATCCTTTGAGCTAGATAATTTTGCTCTATGTGCTTCACTTAAATCTTTTAGAGCACGGTGGTGGATTCGTTTTAAAGAAACTATTGATCTCTCATGCTTCAATTAAATTAATTTGAGAGTGTCTTAATAGCATGGTAATTTGGCTAATAATGATATGCTTGGTATTCAAGATTTGTGAAACTTTCTTTTGAGTGTGTTGAATACTAAGAAAAGATTGAAGCATGATAATTGTTTTGAGATATGGAGGTGATAATATTAAAGTCATGCTAGTTGAGTAGTTGTAAATTTAAAGAATACTTGTGTTGAAGTTTGTGATTCCCGTAGCATGCACGTATGGTGAACCGTTATGTGATGAAGTCGGAGCATGATTTATTTATTGATTGTCTTCCTTATGAGTGGCGGTCGGGGACGAGCGATGGTCTTTTCCTACCAATCTATCCCCCTAGAAGCATGCGCGTAATACTTTGCTTTGACAACTTCTAGATTTTTGCAATAAGTATATGAGTTCTTTATGACTAATGTTGAGTCCATGGATTATACACACTCTCACCCTTCCACCCTTGCTAGCCTCTCTAATACCGCGCAACTTTCCCCGGTATCATACACCTGCCATATACCTTCCTCAAAACAGCCACCATACCTACCTATTATGGCATTTCCATAGCCATTCCGAGATATATTGCCATGCAACTTTCCACCATCTAGTTCATCATGACACATCCATCATTGTCATATTGCTTAGCATGATCATGTAGTTGACATAGTATTTGTGGCAAAGCCACCGTTCATAATTCTTTCATACTTGTCACTCTTGATTCATTGCATATCCCGGTACACCGCCGGAGGCATTCATATAGAGTCATACTTTGTTTTAGTATCGAGTTGTAATCATTGAGTTGTAAATAAATAGAAGTGTGATGATCATCATTCAATAGAGCATTGTCCCAAAAAAAGAAAAATTCCAAAGAGAAAAAAAGGCCCAAAAAATAAAAAAAGGGGCAATGCTACTATCTTTTTTTCCACATTTGTGCTTCAAAGTAGCACCATGATATAGCGAGTCTCATATATTGTGCTTCAAAGTAGCACCATGTTCTTCATATAGAGAGTCTCATATGTTGTCACTCTCATATACTAGTGGGATTTTTACATTATAGAACTTGGCTTGTATATTCCAATGATGGGCTTCCTCAAATTGCCCTAGGACTTCGTGAGCAAGCAAGTTGGATGCACACCCACTAGTTTCTTTTGTTGAGCTTTCATACATTTATACCTCTAGTGCATCCGTTGCATGGCAATCCCTACTCACTCACATTGATATCTATTGATGGGCATCTCCATAGCCCATTGATATGCCTAGTTGATGTGAGACTATCTTCTCCTTTTTGTCTTCTCCACAACCACCATTCTATTCCACCTATAGTGCTATATCCATGGCTCACGCTCATGTATTGCGTGAAGATTGAAAAAGTTTTGAAAAAGTTAGAGTATGAAACAATTGCTTGGCTTGTCATCGGGGTTGTGCATGATTTAAATACTTTGTGTGGGGAAGATGGAGCATAACCAGACTATATGATTTTGTAGGGATAACTTTCTTTAGCCATGTTATTTTGAGAAGACATAATTGCTTTGTTAGTATGCTTGAAGTATTATTATTTTCTATGTCAATATAAACTTTTGTCTTGAATCTTTCTAATCTGAATATTCATACCACAATTAAGAAGATTTGCATTGAAATTATGCCAAGTAGCACTCCGCATCAAAAATTCTCTTTTTATCATTTACCTACTCGAGGACGAGCAGGAATTAAGCTTGGGGATGTCTGATACGTCTCCAACGTATCTATAATTTTTGATTGCTCCATGCTATATTATCTACTGTTTTGGACTATATTGGGCTTTATTTTCCACTTTTATATTATTTTTGGGACTAACCTATTAACCGGAGGCCCAGCCCAGAATTGTTGTTTTTTGCCTATTTCAGTGTTTCGGATAAACGGAATATCAAACGGAGTCCAAACGGAATAAAATCTTCGGAAACGTGATTTTCTCACCGAACGTGATCCAGGAGACTTGGACCCTACTGCAAGGGATCAAAGAGGAGGTCACGAGGGTAGGGGGCGCCCCCCCCTAGGGCGCGCCCCTGCCTTGTGGGCCCCTCGGTGCTCCACCGACGTACTCCTTCCGTCTATATATACACACGTACCCCCAAACGATCAGAACAGGAGCCAAAAACCTAATTCCACCGCCGCAACTTTCTGTATCCACGAGATCCCATCTTGGGGCCTATTCCGGAGCTCCGCCGGAAGAGGGCCGTCATCACGGAGGGCTTCTACATCATCCTAGCCCCTCCGATGAAGTGTGAGTAGTTTACCTCAGACCTTTGGGTCCATAGTTAGTAGCTAGATGGCTTCTTCTCTCTCTTTGAATCTCAATACAATGTTCTCCCCCTCTCTTATGGAGATCTATTCAATGTAATCTTCTTTTTGCGGTGTGTTTGTTGAGACCGATGAATTGTGGGTTTATGATCAAGTCTATCTATGAATAATATTTGAATCTTCTCTGAATTCTTTTATGAATGATTGGTTATCTTTGCAAGTCTCTTTGAATTATCCGTTTGGTTTGGCCAACTAGATTGGTAGTTCTTGCCATGGGAGAAGTGCTTAGCTTTGGGTTCGATCTTGCGGTGTCCTTACCCAGTGACAGAAGGGGCAGCAAGGCACGTATTGCATCGTTGCCATCGAGGATAACAAGATGGGGTTTATTTCATATTGCATGAATTTATCTCTCTACATCATGTCATCTGATTAAAGTGTTACTCTATTTTTAACTTAATACTCTAGATGCATGCTGGATAGCGGTCGATGAGTGGAGTAATAGTAGTAGATGCAGAATCGTTTCGATCTACTTGTCACGGACGTGATGCCTATGTACATGATCATGCCTAGATATTCTCATAACTATGCTCAATTCTGTCAATTGCTCAACACTAATTTGTTCACCCACCGTAGAATACTTATGCTCTTGAGAGAAGCCACTAGTGAAACCTATAGCCCCCAGGTCTATTCTCATCATATCAATCTCCATTACTTTAATATTGCTTTGCTTTTTTACTTTGCCTTTACTTTTTACTTTGCATTTTTATACCAAAAATACCAAAAATATTATATCTATCAGATCTCACTCTCGTAAGTGATCGTGAAGGGCTTGACAACCCCTAATCGCGTTGGTTGCGAGTAGCTATCGCTTTGTGCAGGTACGAGGAACTTGAGCGTGGGCTCCTACTGGATTGATACCTTGGTTCTCAAAAGCTGAGGGAAATACTTACGCTACTCTGCTGCATCATCACTTCCTCTTCGGGGAAAATCAACAAGCTCAAGATGTAGCAATAGGTTTTATTTAACTAATCCAAAAGAAATATATTCAAATTACAATGCATGGATGCAATCAATTAATAAGGAAAAACTAAATCAATCATAGTACATAATAAGCATCATCGAATATAATCTCGAATACGTCGTCTCAAATAATAGATATAATCTCGAATACATCGTCTCGAATAATATATATAATCTCGAATAAATCATCTCGAATATTATATATCGAATACATCACTAGCTAGCTAGCTAGCTAATAAAAATCGAATACTAGAGAGTAATCTAGGCGGTGGACAACCAAAGTGAAGGAACCATCACTGGATCATAGCTCGGGTGATCTTCCCAAAGAACCTGCCAGGTATTGGAGAACCTGACGTCCATAGCAGCCATGTAGCGATGGACGTGCTCGTCCTCCTCCCTGACACGGCGACGTACCACCTCTGGCGGGGCCGGCTCCCTCCGCACCAAAAGTGGCCCACGCGAACGCCATCAAAGGAGATGAGGGTCGACGACGGGACCCAGGGCCAGGTTCCTCACCAAGCGTCACGCCCCTGAAGGTTGCACCTCCCAGTGCCAGCCCGGCGGAGCCCAGTCCCGGACATGGGTCCTCTGAAGCAGGACGTCGTTGCGAACGGGTCGACGGCGAGGATGCGGGCCGGGCATCGTCGACAACAAATACTATATGCCGCAAAAGTAAAGTAACATTTTTAAATGATGGATTGTGATTTAATATATGCAAATTCTAAATTTTATAACTAAAACTAACATTTCTAATATTTCTATAACTAAAACAAACATTTCTAATATTTCTATAACTAAAAAACATTTCTATATAACTAACATTTCTAATATAACTAACATTTCTAATATAACTAACATTTCTATATAACTAACATTTCTAATATTTCTATATAACTAACATTTCTAATATTTCTATAACTAAAAAACATTTCTATATAACTAACATTTCAAATAATTCTATAACTAAAAATAGAAAGATTGCTAACATTTCTATAACAATGTGTGTGTGTGTGTGTGGTACATGGAGGCCGGGGCAGGAGCTCATCGGCGAGGCGCGACGACGGGGGGCGGCGACGGGGACGGGGACGGAGATGGAGACGGCGACGGGGACGGGGCGGCGACGACGGGGATGGGGACGGGCCGGGCGGGGACGACAGGAGGACGGGGCGCGGAGCGGCGACGGGGACGACGGGGACGGGGACGGCAACGGACGGCGACGGGGACGGCGACGGGGACGGCGACGGGGGCAGCGATGAGGGGCGGCGACGACGGGGCAGAGGGGAAATAAGCAGAGGGAGAGATGAGAAATTGACAAATTTTGTGAAGTGTTTTCTTATATAGAACAACCTTTAGTACCGGTTGGAGCCACCCAACCAGTATTAAAGGTCTGTTTTGGCCAGGCCAAGCGGCGGGAACGGCACCCCTTTAGTACCGGGTGGTGGCTCCAACCGGTACTAAAGGCCCCCCTTTAGTACCGGTTGGAGCCACCACCCGGTACTAAAGGGGGTGCGCTGGCGCAGGTGCGGTGCGTCATGTTTAGTCCCACCTCGCTAGCCGAGGGGCGTCCGCACTGGTTTATAAGCCCGAGTGCGGTAGCTCCCTCGAGCTCCTCTCCAAAGCAGACCTACTAGGCCTAAATGTTCTGTGCTACCCTGTGGTCTTACTGGGCCTTTGCGGGCCTGCATCCTGGCCCAACAACAGGTTGGGTTTCTAGTCATATGCAGGCCGCTGTGGCGCAGTAGGTGGGCTTTTTTTCCTTATTTTTTGCTTTATTTATTTTTGTTTTATTTATTTTTGAGTTGTTTTTGCTGTATTTAGTGTTTCTTTGTGAATATTTTTGCTTTAGGTACAAAAAATTACAAACTTTCTGTTAGTACCGGTAGTTTACAAATTTGAATACTTTAAATTTTGAATTATTTGAAATTTGTGTGAATCACTAGTTTGTGAATAACTTAACTTTGAAAATAGATTTTCCAGTGATTCTTTTTTCTTATGTTTAATATTAGTGTGTTTTATCATTATATTCAATTTGGTAATGCTTAGGTTATTTAAAAAATGAAATGCCTTTGTAACGAATGAGTTTTCGTCCGAAACCCTGATACTTCGAAAGAGATTGTCCATTTTGTACACGAAGTGCATCCAGTTTTTGCGGTAACCCTCTCTACTTTTTTGCACATGCTATGTGGGTGAAGTTATGGTACCATGCCAACTTTCAACCATTTTTGAGTTCATTTGAAATGCTTTTCAATTTTAGGGTCATTAGCTGAAAAAATCAGTAAATGCATGAAAGAATTTGCTTGCACATAAAATTTCTTCGCGTTTCAAATGCCAAAACACATAACTAGCTACCCTAACTATTACAGAGATTCCCTCCTGGGTGTGAAACACAGAAGAAAGTGATGATAGTGAAGCCGATCACATCCCAGATCTTTGGGTGTGAAACTTTTTCTTCGCGTGTGTCCCTTTGCGCCATAGCCATGGAAAATCTTCATCATTTAACTGGACGCTCGGGTCAATATTCACTGTGAATGGAGCAATTTCATCAAACTTTTCATAATCTGCTGACATGTCTGTCTTGTCATCCACTCCCATGATGTTTCTCTTCCCAGAAAGAATTATGTGCCGCTTTGGCTCATCCTACGATGCATTCGTTTCCTTATCTTTTCTTTTTCTCGGCTTGGTAGACATGTCTTTCACATAGAAAACCTGTGCCACATCATTGGCTAGGACGAATGGTTCGTCTGCATACGCAAGATTGTTAAGATCCACTGTTGTCATTCCGTACTGCGGGTCTTCCGTTACCCCGTCTCGTGTCATATTGACCCATTTGCACCGAAACAAAGGGACCTTCAAACCACGTCGATAGTCAAGTTCCCATATGTCCTGTATATAACCATAATATGTTTCCTTTACCGTCTTGGTTTCTGCATCAAAGCGGACACCACTGTTTTGGTTGATGCTCTTCTTATCTTGGCAATCATGTAAAATGTATTACCATTTATCTCGTACCCTTTGAAAGTCATTATATTCGAAGATGGTAACTGGGACAGCAAGTACAAGTCATCTTCAATAGAGGCGTCATGCATGGTACATGTCTGCAACTAGCTGGCGAAACTCCTGGTTTGTTCACGTGTAATCCAGTGATCAGACCACTCCGGGTGTTTGGAGCGTAGCAAATTCTTGTGTTCATCCATATAAGGAGCCACCAAGGTGGAATTCTGTAGAACTGTGTAGTGTGCTTCAGTGAGAGAATGTCCGTCCATACATATTGTTTGTTCCCCTCCTAGCATGCCTTTTCCATCCAGTCTGCCCTTATGCCGCGATTCAGGAACACCAATCGGCTTAAGGTCAGGAATAAAGTTAATACAAAACTCAAAGACCTCCTCATTTTCATGGTCCTTGGAGATGCTTCCTTCTGGCCTAGCACGGTTATGAACATATTTCTTTAAGACTCTCATGAACCTCTCAAAGGGGAACATATTGTGTAGAAATACAGTACCCAAAACATTAATCTCTTCGCATAGGTGAACTAGGACGTGCGTCATGATGTTGAAGAAGGATGGTGGGAACACCAACTCGAAACTGACAAGACATTGCACCAAATCATTCTCTAACTTTGGTATGATTTCTGGATCGATTACCTTCTGAGATTGCATTGAGGAATGCACATAGCTTCACAATGGCTAATCGAACGTTTTCCGGTAGAAGCCCCCTCAATGCAACCTGAAGCAGTTGCGTCATAATCACGTGGCAGTCATGAGAGTTTAGGTTTTGGAACTTTTTCTCTGCCATGTTTATTATTCCCTTTATATTCGACGAGAAGCCAGATGGTACCTTAATACTGAGCAGGCATTCAAAGAAGATTTCCTTCTCTTCTTTGGTAAGAGTGTAGCTTGCATGATCCTGATGTATGTCGTCTTTTCCGTCATATGTTGCTGGTCCTCCCGTGCCTCAGGTGTATCTTTTGTCTTCCCATACACGCCCAAGAAGCCAAGCAGGGTCACACAAAGATTCTTCTTCACGTGCATCACGTCGATTGCGGAGCGGACCTCTAGGTCTTTCCAAAAGGGCAGGTCCCAAAATATAGATGTCTTCTTCCACATGGGTGCACGTCCGTCAGCGTCATCCGGAACAGGTTGTCCACCAAGACCCTTTCCAAAGACCACCTTCAAATCCTTGACCATGTCATGTACATCAGCACCAGTACGGTGGCGAGGCTTCGTCCGGTGATCCGCCTCACCTTTGAAATGCTTGCCTTTCTTTCTTACGGGATGCCTGCTCGGAAGAAATCGACGATGTCCCAGGTACACATTCTTCTTACAATTAGCCAAATATATACTATCGGTATCGTCCAAACAGTGCGTGCATGCACGGTATCCCTTGTTTGTCTGTCCTGGAAGGTTACTGAGAGCAGGCCAATCATTGATGGTCATGAACAGCAATGCCTTTAGGTCAAATTCTTCCCCCATGTGCTCATCCCACGCACGTACACCTGTTCCATTCCATAGTTGTAAGAGTTCTTCAACTAATGGCCTTAGGTACACATCAATGTCGTTGTCGGGTTGCTTAGGGCCTTGGATGAGCACTGGCATCATAATGAACTTCCGCTTCATGCACAACCAAGGAGGAAGGTTATACAAACATAGAGTCACACGCCAGGTGCTATGGTTGCTGCTCTGCTCCCCAAAAGGATTAATGCCATCTGCGCTTAGACCAAACCATACGTTCCTTGCGTCATCTGCAAACTCCTTCCCGTACTTTCTTTCGATTTTTCTCCATTGCGACCCGTCAGCGTGTACTCTCAACTTTCCGTCTTTATTACGGTCTTCTTTGTGCCATCGCATCGCCTTGGCATGCTCTTTGTTTTGGAACAAATGTTTCAACCGTGGTATTATAGGAGCTGAAGGAAATATGCCCTAGAGGCAATAATAAAGTTATTATTTATTTCCTTATTTCATGATAAATGTTTATTATTCATGCAAGAATTGTATTAACCGGAAACATAATACATGTGTGAATACATAGACAAACAGAGTGTCACTAGTATGCCTCTACTTGACTAGCTCGTTAATCGAAGATGGTTATGTTTCCTAACCATAAACAAAAGAGTTGTTATTTGATTAACAGGATCACATCATTAGTTGAATGATTTGATTGACATGACCCATTCCATTAGCTTAGCACCCGATCGTTTAGTATGTTGCTATTGCTTTCTTCATGACTTATACATGTTCCTATGACTATGAGATTATGCGACTTCCGTTTGCCATAGGAACACTTTGTGTGCTACCAAATGTCACAACGTAACTGGGTGATTATAAAGGAGCTCTACAGGTGTCTCCAAAGGTACATGTTGGGTTGGCGTATTTCGAGATTAGGATTTGTCACTCCGATTGTCGGAGAGGTATCTCTGGGCCCTCTCGGTAATGCACATCACTTAAGCCTTGCAAGCATTGCAACTAATGAGTTAGTTGCGGGATGATGTATTACAAAACGAGTAAAGAGACTTGCCGGTAACGAGATTGAACTAGGTATGGGATACCGACGATCGAATCTCGGGCAAGTAACATACCGATGACAAAGGGAACAATGTATGTTGTTATGCGGTCTAACCGATAAAAGATCTTTGTAGAATATGTAGGAGCCAATATGAGCATCCAGGTTCCGCTATTGGTTATTGACCGGAGACGTGTCTCGGTCATGTCTACATTGTTCTCGAACCCGTAGGGTCCGCACGCTTAAGGTTACGATGACAGTTATATTATGAGTTTATGCATTTTGATGTACCGAAGGTTGTTCGGAGTCCCGGATGTGATCACGGACATGACGAGGAGTATCGAAATGGTCGAGACATAAAGATTGATATATTGGAAGCCTATGTTTGGATATCGGCCTTAGTGGGCCTTAGTGGAAGAAGAGAAGAGGCAGCCAGGGCTGGGCCGCGTGCCCCTCCACCCCTAGTTCGAATAGGACAAGGAGAGAGGGGGCCGGCGCCCCCCTCCTTCTCTCTCTCTCTTTTCCCACCTCACGAATCCTATTCCAACTAGGAAAGGGGGGAGTCCTACTCCCAGAGGGAGTAGGACTCCTCCTGGCGCGCCTCTCCTGGCCGGCCGGCCCCCCTCCCTTGAACCTTTATATACGGAGGCAGGGGCACCCCCTAGAGACACAAGTTGATCCACGTGATCATATTCTTAGCCGTGTGTGGTGCCCCCTTCCACCATAGCCCTCGATAATATTGTAGCGATGCTTAGGCGAAGCCCTGCGACGGTAGTACATCAAGATCGTCACCACGCCGTCGTGCTGACGGAACTCTTCCCCGACACTTTGCTGGATCGGAGTCCGGGGTTCGTCATCGAGCTGAACGTGTGCCAAGAACTCGGAGGTGCCGGAATAACGGTGCTTGGATCGGTCGAACCGTGAAGACGTATGACTACATCAACCACGTTGTGCTAACGCTTCCGTTGTCGGTCTACAAGGGTACGTAGATCACACTCTCCCCTCTCATTGCTATGCATCACCATGATCTTGCGTGTGCGTAGGAAATTTTTTGAAATTACTACGTTCCCCAACAGGAGCATACCACATCACCTTGGCAGGAATCTTCTTCCTGGGGCGCTCGCCCTCGACATCACCAGGGTCATCGCGGCTGATCTTATAGCGCAATGCACCGCATACCGGGCAAGCGTTCAAATCCTCGTACTCACCGCAGTAGAGGATGCAATCATTAGGGCATGCATGTATCTTCTGCACCTCTAACCCTAGAGGGCAGACAGCCTTCTTTGCTTCGTACATACTCTCGGGCAATTCGTTGTCCTTTGGAAGCATATTCTTTATCATTACCAGCAACTTTCCAAATCCCTTATCAGATACACCATTCTCTGCCTTCTATTGTAGCAATTCCAGTGTGGTGCCCAATTTTTTCTTGTCACCTACGCAATTCGGGTACAATAGTTTTTGTGCTCCTCTAACATGCGCTGCAACTTCTTCTTCTCCAAATTACTTGCGCAATTTCTCTTTGCATCGGCAATGGCCCAACCTAGATCATCAACGGGCTCATCCGATGCCTCTTCTTCAGCTTCTTCCCGCATTGCCGGCTCAGCTTCTTCCCGCATTACCGGCTCAGCTTCTTCCCTCATTGTTGTATCATCGTATTCAGGGAACCCATGGCTAGGATAGCTGTCGTCGTCCTCTTCTTCTTCATTATCTTCCATCATAACCCCTCTTTCTCCATGCTTGGTCCAAACATTATAGTGGGGCATGAAACCGGACTCAAACAGGTGGACATGAATGGTTCTTGACGTAGAGTAATTGTGACCATTTTTACAGCCAGCACATGGACAAGGCATAAAACCATTCGCCCGCTTGTTTGCCTCAGCCGCAAGCAGAAAAGTACGCACGCCATTAATGAACTCGGAAGAGCATCGGTCATCGTACATCCATTGCCGGCTCATCTTCAATACACAGCACCGAAAACACCAAATTAATACAATACATAAAGTTCATACATAAAGATCATACAACACTTAAATGCAACAAACAAATAACTCTCTAGCTAAAGAATTTAAATGCAACAACAAATGAGATCAAGATCGCAACTAAGGTAACAATTGATCCAACAACATAATGATACCAAGCCTCACTATGAATGGCATATTTTCTAATCTTTCTAATCTTCAAGCGCATTTTCTCCATCTTAATCTTGTGATCATCGACGACATCGGCAACATGCAACTCCAATTCCATCTTCTCCCCCTCAATTCTTTTCAATTTTTCCTTCAAATCCTCGTTTTCTCTTTCAACTAAATTTAACCTCTCGACAACAGGGTCGGTTGGAATTTCCAGTTCAACTACCTCCTACATACAAATATCTATGTCAACTTGTTGGGCATAATTTGTCATAAACACGAAATGCAATGAATAGTTTTAAAAGAGAATATACCACATCCGAATCATAACCCGGACGAGGGCCTACGGGGACGGATATCAAAACCATGGCACTATGTATAACAAACAACGTATGGGTAAGATAATTATACGAGTAACTATATATCCAAATCACACAAACATCAATTTTTTATATAAAACTTCATGAACAAGAGGCTCACCACAAGGTGGTGCCGGCGACGGGACGTTGCGGGCGATCGACGGTGGTTACGACGGAGATTTAGAAGGCACTAAGTAAGCCACACCTACATATGCAAACTAAGTGTTATTTTTGACCCCAGATTGCATATAAATCAAATACTAGCACATATATATAATTCCTCCCAAATTACTAAACTCAAAAATCAAACACTATATAAAGCATTGCACGAGCTAATCTAGCAATGAGAGATGAAAGGACAAAGTTGCTAACCTTTGTGATCATTTGAATGGACGGGGGCCTTCAAATCTTGACAGATTTTGGGCAAACTGTGTGATGAGCTTGAGAGGAAGAGGGAAAAGAACAGAGAGGAGAGGGGAAAGGGGAAGAACAGAGCGAGCTCGGGTGGACGAAGGGTCTATGTAGGACGACCTTTAGTACCGGTTCGTGATACGAGCCGGTACTAAAGATGCTGGAGGGGCCCCGGACTGACAACATCCTGCCACCACTCACTTTAGTACCGGTTCGTGGCACGAACCGGTGCTAAAGGTTCACCACGAACCGGTACTAATGATGTCCGCCCGCCTAGCCGTTGGAACCGGCACTAATGGACACATTAGTGCCGGCTCAAATTCAAACCGGCACTAATGTGCTTCACATTTAACCCTTTTTCTACTAGTGACAGCCACCGCTCCCGAGACCACAAGGGGAAGCGCCCCACCGAGGAAGTGTGAAATCTAATGGCCCTCTCTTATTTTAGGTTAGTAGTATTAAGTTAGTTGTGTGATGAACTCTGTTAGACCCTTTTGGATCGGATTGTGATGAACTTTGAATGTTATATTTATGTCGAATTGTTATGTTTATATGTTATATGTATGATGGATTACTATGTTCATATGTTGATTTACATAGTTTACATACTGGGCATGGTTTTGTATAGATTTGTGGTAGGACATATAAGGGGCATGCAGGTATGGAGTGGGGAAAATGCAGACTGTCCGATTACCTCCGGCGGACGCATCTGCAGGTGTATAGATGCTCCTCTAACGGTAGCTTTCAGTGGACATGCATATGCATGCAAAGAAGAACAAGTCTTCGTCCATTCATTTATTTATTTGCTGATGATGATGAAGGAGAAGGAGGTGCGACGATAGAAGAGCAAATGACTTTTTGGATAGGAGCTAGGAAAGCACGCGTCCATACCATGTCCATGACTGACCCGATCCAGTGTACGTACGTAGCTAATATAGTAGTGTTGTGGTACAGTGCAGCACGTGCCCGGCGCCGGCGGCGAACTTTCAGCGGCTTTATTTTCTCATGCATGTGGTACGTAGCTTTGCATGCATCGTCCGAGAGATAAGACGACACTTGACCCCCAACTAACCACACCTATAGCTTAATTATCTTTTTCTTTTGCGGGATATAGCTTAATTATCTTCGGTGGCCGCCATTAACTAATCAATCGCTCAACCCGTAGCTTGGTGTCGTTCAGAATGATTCCATATCCGTTAGATCCAACTGGATGCTCTTGCTTGCTCCGTAGATTATACCTTGCCAAATTAGCAAATACGTGCTCGATTCATGCAATCTGTCGAGCAATCTATGCCGCTTTTTTCCTTGCATATATACTATAATAATATACTAAGTGTGTCCAACATGCACGTCACTGTGGTGTTAGGTGAAAGTTCACGTGGAAACAAGGAGGAAAGTTCGAGGAAGAGACACGATCCAGCTGAGGTACCCTACCCGGCCAGTTGATTTTCTTGACCTTTGTCCATGCAACTTGCACATGTTGCATGTCCCTCTTTAATTTGCAATTAGTCTCTCTCTTTCTGCGACTAGTCTTCTCTCTTCTCTAGTTAATCTCCACGACTTGAACATCGCATGTGGATCAGATCGAGCCAGCCAGCTCGGTCGGAGGTGACTAGCCGTTCGGTGTATAAATAGCAAGGGGTTAGCGGCTATCTTGTGCAAGCCACACGACCCTCCCTCCCTCAGACGTAGGTCACTAGCTAAGGTCTGCAAGAAGCTAGAAGCTCAGCTTCAGCGATGGCGTCCAGAGCAGCAGCGGCCATCGCCGTCCTGGCCTTGGTCTGCGCCGCCGTCCACTCGTCGGAGGGCCAGCTCTCACCCAACTTCCACGCCGCGACGTGCCCGGACCTGGAGCACATCGTGGAGTTCCACGTCGCCGAGACGTTCCGCCGCGACGTGGGCGTGGCGCCGGCGCTCATCCGCATCCTCTTCCACGACTGCTTCCCGCAGGGCTGCGACGCGTCCGTGCTGCTCAAGGGCGCCGGCAGCGAGCTCAATGAGGTCCCCAACCAGACCCTCCGCCCCGTGGCGCTGGACCTCATCGAGCGCATCCGCGCCGCCGTGCACAGCGCCTGCGGGCCCACCGTCTCCTGCGCCGACATCACCGTGCTCGCCACCCGCGACTCCCTCGTCGAGGCCGGCGGGCCGCGCTTCGACGTCTCCCTCGGCCGCCGCGACGCCCTCGCCCCGGCGTCGTCCGCTCTCGTCGGCCTCCTGCCGGCGCCCTTCTTCGACGTGCCGACCCTCATCTCCTCCTTCAGCAACCGCAGCCTGGACGTGGCCGACCTGGTGTCCCTCTCCGGCGCGCACACCTTCGGCGTCGCCCACTGCCCGGCCTTCGAGGACCGCTTCAAGCCGGTGTTCGACACCAACCCGGCCATCGACTCCAAGTTCGCCACCTCTCTCCGGAACAAGTGCGCTGGGGACAACCCCGCCGGCACCCTGACCCAGAACCTCGACGTCCGCACCCCGGACGCCTTCGACAACAAGTACTACTTCGACCTGATCGCGAGGCAGGGCCTGTTCAAGTCGGACCAGGGCCTCATCGACCACCCCACCACCAAGCGCATGGCCACCCGCTTCTCGCTCAACCAGGGCGCCTTCTTCGAGCAGTTCGCCCGGTCCATGACCAAGATGAGCAACATGGACCTCCTCACCGGCAACAAGGGCGAGATCCGGAACAACTGCGCCGCCCCCAACAGGCGTGTCCAGGATATCGAGACCGCCACCACCGGCGACGAGGGGATCGCCGCCGACATGTGAGACATGTTCTATCGATGTAACGTAGTGTTGAGTGAGTGACCGTTAAGCCGGTGTGTTTTAAACTTTTAATTAATTGTGCAAGCATGTTGTCATAGTTAATAAGATGAGAGGTCAAATCGTATGCATCTTTTTCTCAGCGTGTGTGTGATCATCAGTAACTTCGTAATGTCTGACCAGGCTGTGATGCAAGCTTGTCTGAATTTCTTGTAATTTACACTCCGCCTTCTATAAAGTTAAGGCATGTAATTTGCGTGCTCTCTCTCAAAAAAAAAAGTAATATCCGACTGGGTCAGCTTCAAGACCAACTAGAAACGCAAAGTAGCGTGTCACTCTCAGTGTTACGTCTGGTGTCAACACAAAAAAGAGAAGCCGTCGGTGTCACGTGCTGTATGATGGTCAAGACGGCATAACCGGATAATTAGGCCGCCCGGAAACGGTGCTCCATCTCTCACTGTCAGTGTTACTGCATGACGGTCAATACATACAGCTTAAATACATAAGCCGAGAAATGCTTAACAAATGACATACATGTTCGGGATGTACTGTACTGGCACGTTACCAAAGTTTAATTTCTAGTTCGTCGCAGAAAAACGATTTCTGTAATGTCATGATAGATTATGAATACATTGGAAGTTTCTTCCGCAAAAAAAAAAAAAACAATTGTGTTTTTACGAGAAACTGACTTTTTTCTGCAAAAGAAAAACAGTGTCCTCTTTTAGAATTATCTATTGTACTAATTGAGTTACTTTTTTTAGGGGACTAATTTTTTTTAACGGGTAACTAGGGACGTTATTAAGCATTAATCAACATCGGAATACAAATAATGTCTGCTACTGTCCCTAGCCAAATGTGGCGACCTGCAGCAAGAGAAGATGCCGCTTTCGCCAGTGCATGGGCTTCGAAATTATTTTCTCTATGTTCAAACTTGAACTTGACATGGTGGAAATCCCTTCTCCTCTCTGATATTTCATGTAACACCGATGCATAGTGTGTCGCCGATGTTGTTTCTATCCTGTTCACTACTTTCAGACAATCGGAAGCAATCAGCAAGCGGGTTAGATTTAGGTCCGTAGCCAAAGCTAGAGCTTCATTGCATGCGTGTGCCTCCAAAGCAACCGCATCGTTCAAACCGTCGAAAACCAGTGTCGAAGCCCTCAGGAAAAGACCTTCCTTGTCTCTGCATATCACCGCTGCTGCCCCAACATGGCCATGCCTCGATATTCCCCCATCCACATTGAATTTTGCTTCGTCTTCCTCCAGTGGAAGCCATGCTTTGTTCCGAGGCCAGGTCCCGACAGCTGACATAGCGATCGGGTCTTCCCGCTTCACTGCAATCTCTAGGTCCTGAAGATACCTCGTGATAAAACACCAAGTAGACAGCGGGCTCTGAAATTCGTTGTCATGGATTGCTTTTCTTCGCGCCCACCATATAGCCCACATAGTGATGAAGACTTTTGCAAGCTCCTGTTCATTTAATGTTTCAAACAACCAGAATAACCCCAGCCTGGGATCCGGTGATCTATTAGAAATGACATGTTTCAGTACCTCTTCTTCACCAAGTGCCCACACACAGCGGGCCATACGGCAGTCAAACAAAGAGTGGTGCCAAGTGTCTTCCTGTGCATTGCATAAAGGGCAGGCTGCTGTATCTACCATCTTTCGGTGATGTCGGATAACCCCAGTCGACAATGAGGTATGTGCGAGGCGCCAGAAAAAAACCCTGACCTACGAAGGCACCCTCGCCTTCCAGAGGTGGGACCAATCCCTTTTGGCCGAGGCCTGATCGGATGTGCTTGTGCCATACTCTATCCAATCCTCCCGCTGATACTTTATACCCGTTAACATCCTGACACTGATTTGACCGAGAAGATGCCTCGCTTGTCATAGTGCCACACATAAAAGTCATCTTGCAGCCTTGAGCTCAACGGGATATTCAGAATAGCATCCACATCAGGGCCGACAAAATGTTCAACGAGCATCTGCTTGTTCCACGTCCTCGTGACCGAGTCAATCAACTCCGAGACCTGTTGCGGTGGATCAGCCCTCAAGGCACACAAAGGCCGCAGCTTATAGTCACGTGGTATCCAGTTATCGCTCCAGATGTCAGTATCCGCACCTGTCCCCACTCTTTTGATAATTCCGAGTGCTAGGATCTCCTTACCCTCCATAATAGAGCGCCAAACCTCAAGGATGCTGCATTGTGGGTAGTAACGTGCCTTGAGCACCCTCGCGCTTAGAGAATCGGGTTCCTGTAGAAGGCGCCAAGCTTGTCAGGCCAGCAAAGCTAGATTAAAAAGTTCAATATCTCTAAAACCCATTCCTCCCATGAATTTAGGCTTGCACATAGTATTCCAAGACACCCAAGCCGTTTTCCTTTCTCCTCTTTTGCTGCCCCACCAAAACTTCCTGAGTAGACCATTAATATGCTCACACGAACCTCTTGGCAATTTGAAACAAGCCATGGAGTATGTTGGTATGGATTGTGCCACCGATTTTATTAGAACTTCCTTCCCTCCAGCTGATAAGCACTTTTCCATCCATCCTTGTACCTGCTTCCATATTCCATCCTTTAGGTACCGAAAGCACCCCTCCTTTGAACTACCAACATCAGTTGGTAGCCCAAAATATTTCTCCGACAACGATTCATTATGCACATCAAGCAATCCTTTCACCTCATTCCTCAATGTATCTGGTACACCTTTGCTGAAGTATATGGATGATTTGTCTGTGTTGATACGTTGTCCTGACGCATCACAATATTTCTTCAACAACTCTCGGACTTTAACTGCACTCTCCGTTGTTGCCTCAAAGAAGAGCAAACTGTCATCCGCAAAGAGGAGGTGATTTACCGCTGGCGCTGTGGCCGCGACAGAAACTCCTCTAATCCCTTCTTCTTGAGCTTTCAGTAAGCAAGAGAGGCCCTCAGCCGCCACCAGAAATAAATAAGGGGAGATAGGGTCCCCTTGTCGCAAACCCTGTGATGGCCTGAAAGCATCCAGAATTCCACCGTTAAAGAGAACTGAGAAAGAAACCGAAGATACACACCTCATGATGGTTTCAGTAAACCTCGGGCTGACACCCATTTTTAGCATCACCGCTTTGAGATACGGCCACTCAAGCCTGTCATAGGCCTTCATCATGTCAAGCTTCAGTGCACAAAAGCGATTGCCCTTCACCCTTCTCGTTTTCATGTAATGCAGGCATTCATAAGCTGTAATAAAATTGTCTGTAATCAGACGTCCAGGGACGAAAGCTGACTGCTCTTCTGAGATCACATCCGGAAGGATTATCTTCAGCCTGTTAGCTAAAACCTTGGAAGCGATCTTGTAGATCACATTACAAAGGCTTATCGGCCGAAATTGTCCTAATATTTTTGGACTTGCAATCTTGGGAATCAAAACGATGAATGTGTTGTTGATATCCTCCGGTGAATCATCTCCTTCAAGTAGTCTTATTACCATACCTGTCATCTCGCCACAAAGATCCCAATGCCGCTGAAAAATGTGTGCTGGAAAGCCATCTGGGCCGGGAGCCTTTGTGGGAAACATCTGGAATAATGCCTCTTTTACCTCATCTCTATTGTACCTCGCATTAGACGGGCGTTCATTGTTGCATCGACTCTTCGTGGTATATGGGACAGCACCTCCTCGATCCCAATAGAGCCCTCTGAGGTATACAAATTCTCATAAAAGGCACTCGTCATATCCGCCAATTCTTGTGGATCCGAGTAGGTAGTTCCATCGCCGCGCACCAAATTACTGATCTTATTCTTTGCTTTCCGTGCACTCGCCTTCTTCTGGAAATACTTTGTATTTGCGTCTCCTTCTGATAGCCGTTGCACTCGTGCACGCTACCTCATCATCACCTCTTCTCGAAAGGACAACTCGACGATCCTGTCCTGCACCCGTTTCTCCTCAGGACCGGGGCCAACCCTCAACGGATCAGCTCGATATCCTGCCAGCTACTGCCTCAGATCTCTCAGCTCCTGCCGGACAGAGCCGAATGTTTGTCTGCTCCATCGCTTTAAGCTTGCTGCAACGTTGTTCAGCTTGTGCGCCAGCTCGCCTACTGTGTTTGCTAGGAGTGCAGCCTCCCATGCTTGTCCCAGAGCCTCACCGAACCTATCGTCAGTTTCCCATGCGCACTCGTAGCGGAAAGGTTTCTTCAGTGAGTGTCTCAAGCTACTATCTTCCAACTCATTTGAAAAGACGATCGGGCGGTGGTCAGACTTTGCAGCGGTGAGGTGTTCAACTGAAGCAAAAGGAAACAAAGCCGACCAGCTGGGAGTAGCTAGGGCTCTGTCCAGTCGTACGTGGCAGAACTCTCCCCCCACCACTCTCTTTTCGAAGGTCCAATCCAATCCCTTATACCCCAGCAAACATCAACAGCTTCTCGAAAACCTGCAATTTGTGCACTGTCCCGTTCATTTGGTCCCATTTGTTCCTCTGGCCGAAGTATCTCATTGAAATCCCCCATGCACACCCAAGGCATCGTGCTCTCACCTCTCAGGATCTTCATCGTATCCCAAGTTTTGTACCTCAAGCTCCTGTTTGCAGCTCCATAAAAGCAAGATAAACACCAAGGTTCCTCCCTAGGTTGGGAAATCACCGAGTCAATATGATACTGAGAAAATGTTTTTATTCCGAGATTGATATTATTCTTCCAATACAAGCACAAACCCCCACTTCTTCCACTACTACCTACTCCAAAACTACTGCTGAAACCTAACCTACTCGCCAAACCTTCCACTCGGTACTTTGCCAGTTGAGTTTCAACAATGCATAGCACCGACGGCGCACTAGCCTCCACAAGATCGCGGAGCTCATGAACTGTTGTAGGGTCGCCAATTCCTCGACAGTTCCAGCACATAGTCCTCATTGGGCTCGGCGGTCCTCCTCTCCGGAGGCCGCCTTAGATGTGTACTCAGCTCCATCCACAACCATCCCCTCATCCTGCTTCCTCCGCTTCACTTCCTGCACTTTCTCTGGCGTAGATGTCGATTCATTGGCGCCTGAAGAGGTAGCACCCTCAATACGGAGGACCGAACCTGCCACTCTGCCAGCTAAATTCGGGACCGATTGGCCCCTTACATTGACACTGCCATCCGCTGCCACCAGCCGCTTGCGGGCTCCTTTCTCACCTACCTCTTCCCCGTGCTGGTACCCCAGATCAGGCTCCGTTCCATCCATCCTTGCCCGCTGTGTATCAGCAGCAGCCACCTCCTCTCCAAAATCTCCTCTCCCTCTTCCACCCCCCGAGCCCCTTCCTCCTCGGCCTCCCCTTTCTTCTCTGCCAACATCCCTCCAACTACCTCTTCCCCCACCATCCCCTCTCCCTCTCCCACCTAAACCTTGAGTTGTCGTCATCTCCGGCTCCCAAAGCAACCACTCCCCCCATTCGAAGGTTCTCGGGTCGTGAACCCCGTCACCACATTCATCAGCTAAGTGTCCCATTCTTCCACAAGCAAAACAGAAGTCTGGGAGCTTCTCATAGTAGACACTATATCTCTTGTACTCCTTTAAAGTAATTGGCACAAAACGGACCAATGGGATATTGACATCCACATAAACCCTAACTCGTAGGGTGCTAGCCGGGTTTATTCTTCCCTCATTCATGATCATGTTGAAAGGTGGACCCCCCACCTTTGCAGCAACTTTCTCAGCCAACTCTCTCCTCCTCGTAAGGCCATCTGGCAACCCCTTCACTCTCGCCCAGACGGGTATCTTGTTTAGTCTGTAACCTTTGACATCTGAAAAACCATCATATTCTTGTAGCACCACCGGAGCCCTCCTAAACAGCCACGCCCCCCCCCCCCCCCCCGTCCATGATCTTCCTCCAATCGCCTAAGCAGTGACATTAAACTAAGAATAAATTCGGGCCTTTGATGTTGAAGGTAACCCCTTGTGCTGCCGCCCACGCATTACGCATCTGTGACATTAGTGCGGCATGGCTGAAAGGCTTTGTGGTATGGACGCGGAAGAGAGCCAGCCAGCGCACGTCCTTGATGAGTTCATCCACTTCTTCCGAAAAATCAAGCTCTTCCTCCTCCCGACCATGCAACTTCATCCCCGCGAATTGATCTTCCAGATCTGGATCGGGGCCATAGTAATCGCCAAACTCCTCCTCGACCCCCTCTGCCTGGTTCCGCACATCCTGCGAATTCTGATCTTGCCTATCCTTCCCCCTAGTCTCCTCCTCAGCCCCCCCTCTCGCCTGCCCCGATCCACTTGGCCGAGCCGCCGCCGCCAACGCTACTACATCCGCCCTCGCTTCCCCCATCCCCCCTTGCACCTGAGTCGTTGGGTCCGCCATGCACGCACGCACACACGACGGAAGATGATAGATCTCACCGACAGCCAAAGACGATCGGCAGCCGAAGAGATTTTACGTGGACTCCGGCAGGATCGCCGGAGGATAGGTGGAACCCTAAGCGGAAACCCTAGGGGAAAAACTCTCTAGTCCGTGGTGGTCATTGAGTTACTGCAAAAGGAAAAACTCAGAGCAGTTCAACTGGGGAGCTAAGAATCATGAACGGGCCGTGGATCTTGACGGCTTTTTTTAGTTTCGGCCGCCCACTCCTTCGCTTCCAGTCTGCCACACTACATGGTCTGAGCGTGGTTGAATAAAACGGAGTGATTGATCCTAAAAAAAACTACATGATCTGAGCTCGTGTCCAGCTGGATGTTTTACTCAAGATTTAAAAAAAACCAGTAAGAGGTGATCATCGGCAACATCTCAATGGTTTTTTTTCGGGTGAACATCTCAATGTCTAACTAACCTGTAGGACGCCATGTCACCGAGAGTGCTACTGTGCAGCGGCGAGTCTACCAGGGGGCTTCAACAGGCTGAAGCCTACCCTCCAGAAAAATGAATCTTTTTTACTACTAAACTAATCTCGTCCCAGCCCAATAGCCCAACTTCTCAGCCTATGTATTAGCAAGTAGCGAATAAACAACGCCGCACACCCACAGAGAACAGAACTGGCGACTCACAGCGGCGGCAGCCATGCGTTCATGCTCATACTCCTACCGTAGCGCCGCCCGCGGGGGACCAGGCTACCGCCAGGGGAGATGGTTGTGGTAGAGCTCAGCCGTAGCCACAGCTGATTTAGGCGGGGGATGCAGTCTGCAGGAGCTCGCCGGCCTGCCGACATGAGGGAGCCAGGGGCGAGCTGGGCGGCTGCTGGCTGGGTAACTGAACCGGATGCAGGTTAACTAATTTAGTGTCCAATGGAACTATTTGCAGATTCGCAAAAAGAATTGAGGAGAAAACATACGAGTATATGCATAGTTCTGAACCTATCCCAGCTTGTGCATATGTAATCCAAACTTTGGTCAAAATTTTCATATTTTAAAATAAATCTAAGAAATTCCAGCAGAAAATACGTACATGTTTCCGATACTAATCTGGAAAAATTGAAGCTTATTTGGACCACGGGATTATGAGGCAATGATTTGTTTCTTTAAAATGATGTTTAGTTCTCTCAGCGTTAACTTTGAGCCCACCCTTCATTTTGTTCCTAGATTCGCCACTGCTACTATGTGCTGCTACACTGTCATTGTTAGTGTTCACTTTAGGATGCTCGGGTTCCACTCAAAATGAGAATCATGGCGTGGAAGGCTGTGTCAGGAGCGCTAGCAACTAACTATTGCAAGAAATATAGGCACATATCCACTCGAGATACATGCCCTCTATGTGGTACAGAAAAGGAGACCAGCTTCCATGCGCTGGTCACTTGTGATTATGCTCGAGCAGTGTGGACGCAGATGCGTTCAGTATGAAACCTCCCTGATCATCAACTGCTGCGGGACACAGGTAACGAGTGGCTTCTGAACATTCTAGTGAATTGCAATGATGAAATGCAGGATTGCACCATCATGTTAATCTGGAGGATTTGGACGATGCAGTCGGACATGGCGCATGGCAAAGATGTACCGGCTCCGGCGGTAACGGCCGACTACCTTCAGAGTTATATGCACTCGCTACACTTGGCTAGGAGGTACTCTACAGAGGAGATCATCAAGGGGAAGATGCCAGTGCAGTACGAAGCTCCGGTCAGGTCGTGCGGTGAGGCGGCGCGGCTACCATGGCCGAGACCGGTGGATGGCCAAGCAGCGTTATCGGTCGATGGGTCGTTTCTAGCTTCGGATGGATCAGCGGCAGCGGGTATGATACTAAGAAGATATGATGGTACTGTCATATTTGCAGCCTAACGGTGTATCTTCAACTACAATGATGCACTGGAGGCGGAATTACATGCAATAATGCAAGGAATGGCATTGACAATTCAGCACTGTAATCTTCCTATCATGGTTCAATCCGACTCCTCACAGGCTCTTTTCGGCATATGGTCACTTAGTTGCTGAGATTCATCATCTTATGGGTGAAAGAGAGTTTATTCCTTCGAAAATTAAGCGAGAACAGAATAGGATAGCAGATCGTTTAGCTATGTATAGTCGTACAGAGAGTACTATAGCTGTATGGCTTGGGCAGGGCCCTCCTTGTATTGAGGAGCTTTTGCCGTTTGATTGTAACTCTATGAATATGAAATAAAACTCTTTTACCACCGAAAAAATACAGCTTAAG
The DNA here is from genome assembly GCF_018294505.1 of Triticum aestivum. Taxonomy (NCBI): domain Eukaryota; kingdom Viridiplantae; phylum Streptophyta; class Magnoliopsida; order Poales; family Poaceae; genus Triticum; species Triticum aestivum. The sequence goes on along the minus strand of NC_057797.1, from coordinate 777,935,539 downwards.
CTTGCCATTTAAAGTAGAGAAAGCATGTACAACAAAGTAGTTTTATGACCTGAACAACAAGATATAAGCATTACCGTTTAGTTGTGAAGTTCCGGCACTGCACCATTTTTTTATATGCACATATAAGTGATTTTTAGAACTTGCACATAAAGTAATTGACATGAAAAAAACATATATGCTTTGCAGTAACTAGTGTGGGCTTTCTGCAAATCAAACAACTCCTTGAGTGGGCTTGGCGGAGTCTAAACATTGATTGGCTCGGGAATACCAACGCCGGTGAGCAATTTTAGGCAGCAACGACATGGTTGGCCGGCTGTTTGAGACGTCAGTTTGACGCCTTTAGTGTTAAATAATGTTAGGGAAAAACTAATGCCCACATGTGTGGCATCTTGCACATTACCCACACGCCTTCACCATTCAATTATTCACGTATGAACAAATAACATCAGCAGGAATCTTTTTGGTTTTTGGCTTAAAAATGTTTTGTCTCCTAATTACAAAATTGAATTAAAAATCCGTTTTCACCATTAAATACGTCTCGACGAGATCTTTAAAACTAGACCCCATGTTGATATGTTTCGATGAATTTTTTTTTGCTCAAAAGTTGTCATGATGTTTACACTGTAGTTGCCATAGTGCTTAAACTAAAATTGCCATGTGAAAATTTTAGTTTGTAGAGCATGGCAATTTAGATTTTTTTTATGATGGCAATTCCAGTACTTTGATTATGAAAATTATTTTTTATATGAAGCATGGCAATTTTAAGTGCATGTATCATGGTAATTTTAGCTTATGGTTCATTTCAAGTCTAGTTTCTTAATTCGTCGTTTTATAATATGTCAAAATTACTTTTAAATGTAAAATAAAATAGCTGAAACATATCATGACAACTTCAGTGTAAACATTATGGCAATTCATGTGCAATAGACATGGTAACTTTTAACCCCAAAAAATTACATCGAAATATATTGATATAAGATCTAGTTTCGAAAATCTCCTCACGGGGATTTAATGGTGAAAACGGATCTCCAGTCGGATTTTTCATTTAAGAGATAAAATATTTTAAAAACTGAAAAATCAAAAAGATTTCCAAATGCATGCATCGATGACGTGATGCATACTATTTGTTATATGGTGTGTAGGCGGGTTTGGCTCGCACCACACATATGAGCATTAGCGTTGTCCTAATGTTAAATAATGATACCTCCTATTTGGTTCTACGCTCCTTGCGCCAAATAGGTGGGTGACACACACATGCCGTGACGGACTGGCCCAATGCATTTTAGTCTAAGCTGCTAAAGCGAGTGTTGCTACAATATTTTTGTTTTACTAGATTTTAGATGCTTCTTCTTTTTGATATTTTCTACTGTATTTCTCACGAGATTTTATTAATTATCAAAATAAATCGTGAATATTTTTCATGAACATTCTTTAGAAAGTGGACATTTTAGAATTTTTATATGTTTTGGAAAAACGAAATATTTTCTCAAATTGTGAATATTTTTTAAAAACTGCACACATATTTTGAAAACTGTGATTGCTTCCAAAAAATTTGGAACTGCTTTCTAAATTCCAAAAAAATTTAAAAATAGCCTATATTTATTTAAAAACTCCAATAGTTTTTCTAATTTCGTAAAGTTTAAAAATATGAACAGTTTTCAAAATCATGAATTTTCAAACTTGTAAACATTTTTTGAAAGAAACACTCAAAACATAATAATAATAATAATAATAATAATAATAATAATAGAAATACAAAAAACAGCAAATTAACTTCTAGAAGGTTCCTAAAACCGATAATAAATTAGTGTGAAACCTTCTAGAAGGTTTGAGCCGTGCCAAAAACTATAAATAACGGAGTCTTGTTTGAAGCGTCAAATAAGGGAAGTCTAAAATAGAGGCGTCAAATAGTAAGGGCTACACACAGGTTCAAGCCTAGTTGGCCAGCCCACTCTGCCAATGCGTGGTGCACTCCCTTGAGCGACTTCCTTTTATTTCTTTTTCAGTCGATTTTCCTTTGGAAAACTAACTGTTGGATCGTTTTTTAGGAATTAAATATTTAGGAAATGCTAAATAAAATATATTAAAAATATATTCGTCACATATTAAAAAATCAGTGTGTCTTTAAAAATGTTCAGTGTATATTTAATATATTCACTATATATAAATAAGTTCACCATATATCTAAAAATGTTCACTGTATATTAAAAAGTATTCACCATATATTGAGAACTTTTTCATTGTACAGTAAAATTATTAAAACAATGGAGAAGTGCAAAAGAAAGAAAAGCAAAAGGAAAACCAGAACCCTGATGAAAAGGGGAAAAACACTTAAACAGGATCAAAAAACCGAATAAGAAAAAGAGATTGAAAAATGAATTATAAATTGGAAAGGGAAAAATAAAACAGCTAAAACCAGGCTAAACGGAAACACCCAAACAAAATCAGAGAGAAAACTCAGTGAAACCGCTCAGGTGCGGCAGTAACTAAATGCCAACCTGGGCGAGCTCAGCGGGTCGCTGCGGGCAATTCAACAACTATTTTACACCATATGAATTGCACAGCGTTCTCCGCCATTACTGATCACTTTGTGCAAACACTTCCAGGTATCCCCAAGACTGCAACTGCCGCACATACAACGTCATAGAACCTCGACTTATGTACTATTCTATATTTAAATAGCTAGCTTTAATTAACTATTTCTCTCATGGAACCATGTCATCTCAGCATGCTTTATACATGGCAAAAATCTCACCTCAACATACATCCCTTAATGCTGCATCCAGCTAGGGGATGACAAACGTCCAAGACTCCAAGTGGAACTAGATTACCAGGTTCCGGTGACAGCGTTGCGAATTCACGGATCTCTCTCAACAGTATAAGTGTATAATCAGAAAAATATATCATAACTAAAGCTGAGATCGAACTTCTAAAGTTTTATCACTTTCAATGCGTTCATAAAGGTATATATTAGAAAACTAATCATCTCAAAATCGATGTTTGCGCTCCTACAGATCCGAGACATGGTAGTTAAGTCTAGAAATTAAGGGTACTAGATCATTGATGGCGCGTGTTGCCGCGCCCGTCCATTTTGACGGTAGAATGATAGAAATTGTCATAAATATATGGAGGCAAAAGCTAAACAAAACCAAAATGTGAATTACGGGAAACTAAAATATGTTGAAATAAGTTGTTCCAAGCATGTTTCCCTTTTGTTTTGGTATGTGAGGTATTCCAATATAATCAGTAGTAAAGTAGAAATTGAAAAGAGAAAATGCTTTTTGTTCACAATAAGAAGAAAAATTGAAATTGCCCAATATCTGAACTATTTTGTGTCAGTTTATATACATAATGATATACTTACTAAATATCTCCACAAGCCTACTTCTAGAGCACACACGTTCCTGCGCCCATAAAGTTTTTCAATAATAGGTTTTTTTTGCCAAAATATGAAAGGCCATGACAAATCAGGTTATAAAAATCATTATAATCCAAAAATTCTATCATGTAGTTAACAAAACCAAACTATTTTATGCCAAAATATGATAGGATTTTTTTGTCAAAAAATAAAACCACACCAAACTCAAATGTAAGCTTACTACTTGATCTATCTTATAAACTATCGATATCCTGGTG